>NC_053492.1:244672601-244965101 GCF_905171775.1 Rana temporaria
AATGGTTTAAACGGTAATATTATTTCATTATTCTTAATTTACATAAGGTTTAATGTGAAAACAATTAGAATACACAAATAATAATGTTGACAAATGCATGAATTTTACAACAGTTAACCTTTAACGAACCTCCCAACCTGAGCTCCCCCAAAGTCTTGTATTAGCTGTGTGGTCTGCTTGGGGCTACACAACTACCATTTCAAGGTCTCACTATTGAGTAGCCACTTCCTTTGCACATATGCAGGAAACCTTGATTCATTCCATGGCAAGTCTATTTATTAACATGGACAGCACATCCATAGAAATTAATAGACATTTCACCACAATTAGCAAAAGAAGCTACTGCCTTGGCCAGGAGAGACTGTAGTGACAGCTGTGCAGTCCTCATTTTTGTTGGGTTATTTTACCCTCAATTTCAGTCCTGCTGGATGTCATCAAATGCCCGATGAAGGGGTCCTTAGTAGTTCCGAAACTTTCCACTACACTGTTTTGTGATGTGATCATTCTTTGAATAAAAAAACGTTTGGACAAAATTTATGATCCTTGGTGTGCTGGCGAATCTACATATGTGATCACTCAGTTCTCATTCTTAAGCCCCATACACACTATCAGTTTTCCTGCAGGTTTTTGTCTTCAGGTTTACCAAAACCATGTAGTGTAAGGGCCTGCCTGATTGCATATGAATTGAAACTCTTAAGGTTTGACCTCATATTAGATGGTTTTGGCAAACCTGAAGACAAAAACCTGCAGGAAAACCAATAGTGTGTATGGGGCTTCAGAGCGGGCAGTGATAGATGCAGCATCAAACCAATGCTGCAGCCATATAGGCGAGTATGTGTTTTTTTTTTTATGGTGCACTTCTCCTTTAAATATTTTTAACCATTAATTCAAAGCAAGAAAATAGAGAATACATTTAACTTCTCTGTGACTTTGCTGATTTTAATACTTTTTCAGGGACGTGACTCAAAAAGTAGTAAAGTTATTAGATCAGCATAACACTGCTGCTCCCTGGTGTAGTTTATTGCACTGCTAGTATTTCTAAAAATACTACTCTGAAGGTCCTAGAATTAAGATAATCTTAAAAAAAAAATTGAGACTTCTAACATAAGACAAGACTGCTTAAACAGTAAAACGAATTAGCTTGGTTACCTATGTCTTTGAGCTATGATATGTGTTAAACAAAGCACCTAATGCCTTGTACACACGATAAAAAGTTTGCTGGGGAAAACCGAGAACCCGCACGGTAGCTTTTTCCCTCCTACACATGGCCAGTTTTCCTGGCAGGAAAACTGGCATGAGAGCTTTGGCCGGGAAACCCGGCCGTGTGTATGCTCCACTGCAGTGTTTCCCATAGGAAAACTGCTGGGAAAAAGACCGCTGGGAATCGCGGCAGGAAAAAAAGAGAACATGTTCTCATATTTCCCGCCGGGATTCCCGGCAGTTCTCCGGTCGGGAAAACTGCCATGGAGCATGCATACGGCCAGTTTTCCCGGCCAAAAGCCGTCGATGGGAAAACTGGTCGTGTGTACGAGGCATAACTCTTTCCAAGCACATTTTATTGACAAACTGCAAACCTTGCTGTGCTCAAAATTTTTATTTCAAATGCAGAAATGTGTAGTTTTACAGAAGCACAAATAGACAAAGAGCTATTGCAGGTTTCTTGAAAAAAATGTCATGCGGTTATGATTTTCCACTGTCCTTTATCATAGACGTTAAGAAGAAATCTATTTCCATTTTTACAGCCCTTGTCCAGTTCAAATAGGACACACTACTGATCAGTGTGAAGATCTGACACACAGATATACGAGAACTATCCAAAATCAAATGCACTTGGGAGCCCCAACACATATTCCTTTACTCTGGAACATGGTGTAAAAGCTTAATATTTGACTGTGAAATAATTGATCAAATCTTTAAGGCCCAATGCACACTGGAGCTGATAAACTGCAGTTTATTGGAGTTTGGGTGTTTTTTTTAAAAGCCCATAAACTCCACTCTATGTTAGCCTATGTGTCCATGCACACATGGACGTTTTCAGCTTTAATGAGCAGTGGAGTTCATGGGCTTTTTTTCTGAATGCCCAGAAATTGCGTTCAAAGTGCATTTTTTACCTCAAAAAACGCATAAAAAATTAAACTCTGATGAACACGAATAACCTCTCAAAAACGCTTGCCAGCATTTTTGATCGATTGAAAAGAAAAAAAAATTATTAAAAAAATGCTAACGCAGAAAAACGCTAAACGCTAATAAACGCTATTGCAAAAACTTTAAAAAAAGGTTGAAAGCTACTGGCATTTTTATAACATTATTTTAGGGTTTAGTGTGCATGGAGCCTAAGATATACTGATGATAATGAGTAGATACACTTAGATAAAACATTTAGATAAAACCGGCGCTTTGAGGGCAACCATATTGCTGATGCGGCCCGTGATGAAATGGAGTTTACCACCCCCTGCTCTAGCAGCTTAAGAACATCAAAAATCAAACCGCTTAAAATTAAAAAGGAAATATGATCTTTCAAATTGGTGCGTGCTTTTAACAACAACTCTTAAATCAAGCAGAAGGAAAACACAGTGAGCGACAAATTTAACAGAGCTCTATTTTACCACGAAAAGACTACAACCTGCAAAAAGCATATGATTTAAAAGGAAAAAGTTAGTCTCTCATTATTTTATTAGAGTAGCTTGGCACATTTTAAAGTCTGAAAAAAGTATGGTAAACAATATTTAATATTTGCAAATGTGATAAGTACATGAAAAGGCAAGTTTTTTTTATTTTATTTAAAGCAGACCAAGTTATTTAACAAATTCAGTTGTAATATATGAGGGAATTTTTATTTAGGGTCTGAATATGTAATCTCTCGATGGAAAAAAAATGTGAATCTAGACATCTTCCATTGGGCAGTCACTTGACTGACTATGAGATCAAGTGGTTTGGGGCTGCCAGAGGTTTGGATAATAGTCTGCTGGCATCAGTTGTCACAAAACCCTTCTCTATCAACTCATGACCAATGATGGTCACATGGTCTCTGCTAATGCAAGAATCTTAAAACAAGCAGCTCTAGCAGAATCCACAAAAGAAAAATTAACCATGACTGGTAAAGTAACCAGCAAGCACTGATCGATTGTTGGAGAAAGCCCAGATTGCAATTTTTAAGGAATGGCAAATGTATTATAGGTACTCCTCACTTAACGACCAAGTTCCGTTCCAACGACCAGGTCACACAAGTAATCAATATTTTACAAATCAACTACTGTACTGTACTGTATTGGTAAAAAAAAGGTCTAAACACAAAACTTCAGCTCAATAACGTTGTTTTATTTTGCATAAATACAGAACACAAAATGAAAATTCTGTACATGTACAATACAATGATGTATAGTGCGTCATTCTTGTGGGGAGAGCTTGTTGTAAGTCCAAGTGGTCGTTAAACGAGGAGTATCTGTATTTTGTATTATTTTACTATGCATATTTAAAAAATAGGTTCAATAAATATAGATGCCCTTTTTTCTAGATATGCTCTTCTAAACAGGATCTACATCTTTTCTCACCAACCATGTTACATCTACGCTGTAAATAAAGTAAAATGTATAAACAACACCAAAGATATTTTAAGAACCAATTGTCACAATAAAAATTGATTCACTGGGCTAAAGAATTTCTAACATTCTATGTTGACAATGAAGATCTGTGCCACTATTTCGCTATAGGTGAGATATACATTATACAAATGGAGGTGGGTAAAATTTTGTACAGTCAAAGGATTCACATATATACGGCATGTACCATCATATACCAGCACAACCAGGTGTCAATTGATGCCATGAATGTTTGAAGCATAGTGTGCCTAGTTTGCTATGGTCCCGTAAAGTGAACTAGTCACCATTGGGCTCATTTTTACAGATCAGACCATTTACCTTAAATGATTATAACTGTACAGCTTAAATGTGAACGTTTTTCATTTGCCCCTTAATTAAATTTTACTTATTTTGTCCAAGTCTGACTCTTCAGCCAGAGAGCCAAATGAAACATGAAATCCACCAATTTACCACTTTACATTCAAGACATGTTTTAAGTTATAGTTGTCACAGTTACTAGTGACCTTATGTTAGTGCTTAACCAAATGCTTAATAGTTTATTTTTATCAATTTACAAAATGCATAGATAGATAGATCCGATACTCAAATATACCACCAACAACTTTTGCTTTACATATTTTGTTAAAATTCTAGTGGGTTTTGTTTGTCTAATTGAAAACTTTTTAAATGAGATTTGTTGGTTACATTTAAGATCATAGATTACAGCAAGTACATCTTCTATTGGGATGTTTGGTGCAAAATGTAAAATACATTAAGTGCATAGGTCCTTAAAGTGAAACATGCTCCATGTTTAAGATGCAGAAAAAGTTCTCTACAAAGTGCTGCTACAACCTCCTGAAGTATCAGTTCTTGCGGCTGGCTTTGGTGAGCGTCAGAGAGCTTTTATTGCACTCCCTATAGCAAGTGCTGCCACATTTGTACACCCACATACATACATATTGGAAACACAGCAGTTACGTCACAGTAAAACACCAATTTGCCAGACAGACTTTAGGTCATGACACAGGAAGGAGTTGACCAGCTGATCTCATTAGCACACACCCTGCATTATCTACCCTCAGCTGGTCAACTCCTTCCTGTGTCACTAACTAAAGTCTGTCCAGGAAGTAAGGCAGAAGTAATCAAGCATTGTGTTTAAACAGCTATGAAGAGAGCAATCTATGCATTAATATAAAATGCTTTCTGTTTGCAGCAGCCCAAACCCCCCTAATACTTACCCATGTCCCATCTCTATCCAGCGATGTCCACGAGTGCCTCGGCCGTCCAAGACTCTCCCTCCTGACTGGCTGAGACACAGCAGCGGCAACATTGGCTTTTGCTGCTGTCATTTAAACTCAGTAAGCCAATCAGAAGAGAGATGGGGTGGGGCCAAACCACAGCTCCATGTCTGAATGGATACAAGGACCTGCAGCTCGGCTGCCCCATAGCAGTGCCCCCATTGTTGGCACTAAACAGGAGGGAGGGGCCAGGAGAGCCAGCCAGGGACCCGAGGAGGATCCGGAGTGCCCTGTGCAAAACCACTGCACAGAGAAAATAAGTATAATAGGTTTGTTAATTTATTAGAAAAAAAAAACAAGACTTTACAATCACTTTAATGGAAACCTATTTTGTTTTTGAAAAATAAATACATTAATACTATATTGGGATTTAGAAAAAAAATGTGAACTTAGCCTTTAACCACTTAAGGACCACCCACCGTCGTTATACGTCGGTACTTTGAAGAGGGATATGGTTGTTATGACAGCAGCTAGCTGCCATAACCCCCTGTATCCTCTTCTTTAGTGGGCAGTCCGTTTTTTAGATAAAAGTGGTCTCTGCGGTGGATTCCCTGCAAGATCATTGGCGACAGGAGAGGGTGCCCCCTCCCGCCACGCTCCGGTGCCCTCCGCCGCTTACCGGTACCGCCGGCAGTGGCAGAGGCGATCGCGCCCTGTCTCCTGTGTGGTATGGAGATGAGTGAGGGGAAGATGACACCCTTCCGTCTCCATACTATTGCAGGGTGGAAGTGACGTCAAAACGTTCCCCCCCCCAATTATTGCACTTTAGTGTAAATATGAAATCTGAGGCCTTTTTGACCCCAGATCTCATATTCAAGGGGTCCTGTCATGCTTTTTTTTCTATTACAAGGGATGTCTACATTCCTCGTAATAGGAATAAAAGTGACACAATTTTCTTTTAAAAGAACAGTGTAAAAATAAAAGGTAAAATAAATAATAATAAAAAAATGTAAATGCGCACCTGTCCCGCCGAACTCGCGTGCGGAAGTGAACGCATACGTGAGCAGCATATGAAAATTGTATTGCTGCAATGGTTAGAGCAAGAGCAATAATTCTAGCCCTAGACCACCTTTGTAACTCAAAACATGCAACCTGTAGAATTTTTTAAACGTTGCATATGGAGATTTTTAAGGGTAAAAGTATGTTGCCATTCCATGAATTTTGAAGCATGACATGTTGGGTATCAATTTACTCAGCGTAACATTATCTTTAACAGTATAAAAAAAATGAGCTAACTTTACCATCTTATTTTTTAATTTAAAAAAGTGTATTTTTTTCCAAACAAAGTGCGCTTGTAAGACCGCTGCACAAATACGATGTGAAAGAAAGTATTGCAATGACCGCCATTTTATTCTGTAGGGTGTTAGAAAAAATATATATATATAATGTTTGGGGGTTCCAAGAAATTTTCTAGCAAAAAAATGTTTTTAACTTGTAAACACCAAATCTCAGAAAGAGGCTCGGGGCTGAAGTGGTTTAAGTACATTTGTCAATCAGACCAATACGTAAGCTGCCATTGCTAATCTTCTTTATTTAAAGTGTGTCTAAACCCAGTTTAACACTCTGGGCCCCTTAGTTCCAGTGTGGGCTAGTTAAGAAGCTAGGTACAGGCCAGGGAGATATGAACTTACAAATGTCTTATGTGGGGTATAGTGTTCTGACAGGGGGGACTGCCCCCCATTCACACCGATTAGCACTCACAGTGGCTGGCAGTGCTGAGTGGATGGAAGTCTGATGCTGTTTTTTCAGCATGACCGTTATACAGAAGCCAGTCATAAGAATGTCTTCCGTAGAACAGACATGGGTCCAAGTCAAATAATGTTTTTACTCATTTTCACTGCCAATTGATTCCTTTTAAATTAATGATTGCAAACCCTTAGAAATACAAGCCCTTCTGATAGCAATCACTATCCATATTGCCTGTCTAGGCCTGACTTATCAAACCGCTTTTTGGACAATTCACAGGTTTATACGTACACAGGTACACACAACCATTTTTCATGTCATGGGAAAAATGACATTTTTCTCGATGTGATTCTTGTCAAGCCTGCCTTGCATACACACGATTGTGGGAAAAAAAATGCTTGAGCAAAGCGCGGTGACGTACAACGCGTATGACGGCACTATAAAGGGGAAGTTTCATTCGGATGGCGCCACCCTTTGGGCTGCTTTTGCTGATTTTGTGTTAGTAAACGTTTGTGAGAGACGATTCGCGCTTTTTAGTCTCCATGCTTTTCAGTCTGTTACAGCTTGACGAATGTGCTATCTCCATTACAAACGCTAGTTTTACCAGAACCAATGCTCCCGTCTCATAACTTGCTTCTGAGCATGTGCGGTTTTTTCCCGTCAAAGCCTACACGCGACAGTTTTTCACGTCGTAAAAAAACAACGAGAAAAATTAGAGCATGTTCTAAATTTGTAATCGCCATTTTTCACGTTGAGAAAAATGCTCTGGTGTACGCGCATATATATCTCATAAAACCTTCACAAAACTGTAAACCATTATTTTAAGGCAACATTAATTAGTTATTAAGTGCTTTCTCCTTACTGCAGTTAAATCCCATCAGTTGTTTCCCCAGCTTGTTAGTAGCAGAACAAAATATTGCAACAGGAAGTGCAATAAACAAAAACATGCCTTAAGACAAACAAATCTAAATAAAGTAATAAAGTATTTTACATTTCTAAAAATTCTGACTTAATATGTCTACACTGCAGAAAAACATGGAAAATGTTCAATCATGAAAAGTTAAATATATGATTGGCAAAGACAAAGTATACTTTCAGTCCAGAACAGGTCATTTACAAGTAATGTGTATGTACAGATAAACAAAGGCTATGCTGCAATGGAAGGAAGTGTCCAAACCACAAAGCTCCATCTTGAGATGACAGATAAGGCTTTTTGTACTAGTCATGCTTTTACTTTCATTGTTCTATTTACAAACAGAAACTATATACCTGCTTAAAAATCAAGCAGGAACTGTCAAACTCACTGCTCTGCAACTGATCAAAAGCAGGGCTTTTTTTCTCAGAAAATAGGTGCAGGAACCCAACCACGAACCTGGTCAGATTTGACAAACAGTAGGAGGGTCTTAAAGGGTGCAGAGTTCAGGGGGTTACACACAGAGTGCAGAGCTGTCACTTGTAAACACAAAAAACAGACTTCTGTGTTTACAAGTGACTGTGGTGAGCAGGTACCAAAGGGTCTGGAGCCAGAGGTTCCCCCAAGTTCCCCCTGAAAAAAAGCCCTGATAAAAAGAATTACTATCAGAGTACCACAAGGCCCAAGTAAACTGTAAAAAAAAAAAAATTGTCAACATTAACAAAATAGTATATAGAAGAGAGGAGTATGTGGGACTTTAAATGAGGGAGCGCCATGTCAAAAGGAACAATACCATAAAAATTAAGTTACAGTACATGATTTATTTTTACAATCTTACATACATGTCAAATATTTCGTATCAAATAGGTAGGTAGTCACAAGGCTTACTCTAGATATGCTGCTACATAGCATGCAATACAGAAATAAAAGCACAGACATGGCAGATATACATAATAAAATAGATAAGTTAAAGAATATATGGAATGGGAACAGGTGATTGTTGGCATCTAGGGGCACTCTACGTGTTTCCTGGCATTTCAGCCAATCATCAGGAGTGTTTTTAGGGCAGTATACTGAAAATAAATTATGTCCCTCATTTAAAGTCCCACATACTCCTCTCTTCTATATACCAAATCAAGGGATGGAGGCCGCCATGTGTCCTACTTCTATTATAGTGTGTGTCAGGTCACATCCATTTACTATATTAACAAAATAGTATTACAAAATAAAGTGAGTTGCACACATATAACACATACATATACCTAATACACACACAGAACTCCTACTAATGGATCAACAACATATATATCTGTGTCCATTAGAGCCTATAGAATATAGTTATAGGTAAAACTATATAATTTATTATTAAATAATGCACTGATGATGTGGAACACTGATTTTTTTAAGATTTGAATAAAGTGGTAGGGGGTTGTTAGAACCAGTCAGGTTTTCTTTTGCTATATGTGTCCCCGTTGGGGAGATTGACTCTCTAATTGTTCTGTTCACCAATGTCACAGAGAATGAAATTGACAGTCAATCCAAAATTTTGAGTTGTCACCAGAACTAAAATAGAGGGGGGAAGTCTTGAAAAAAGGATACTTTTTCTCTGACAACTTTCAAAGAGGGGATTACCCTCACATTGGTAAAATATCCTTCCTGTTGGGTCTACATGACAGGAAAAAAACTGGCAGTAGTTTTAACTCTCTCCTACTTTATCCAAAGCTAAGAAAAAAAGTTCTGGCTTTAAATAATCTTTAAGTTTAATTGTACGCATTATATATTACCTTCAGAAAATTCCATGTTTTACATTTGGAAAAACAAATTAGTGTATGTACGAACAACCAGTTGTCAGGATCAAGATCTGAACTCACAACCTCTGCTATGTCCGGCAATGGCTCTTCTTGCTGGTCCACTCGAAGGGCAGGACAGCTCTCCATCTTTTGTCTTCATGGAAGAATTGTGGCCAAAAAAAGCCATAACTCTGACATGAAAACATAGGAATTGGGGTGCATAAAAATCACAGCAGGTGCTCTGGCCTGATTGGTCAACATTTTTTGGCTGCAGCAGGAGGCAGTTTGTTTACCGAAGGGCTGTAGAGTGGTACAATAATGTGTCTGCAGGCAACAGTAAAGTATGGTGAAGATTCCTTGCAAGTTTGAGTCTGCATTTCTGTAAATGGAATTGGAGATTTGGTCAGGATCAATGACATCATCAATGCCATCAATGCTGGGAAAGACAGGCAGATACTTATCCATCATGACATAACACCATGAAGGCGTGTGATTGGCCCCAAATTTATTCTGCAGCAAAACAACGACCTCAAACATGAAGCCAATGTTATTAAGAACTATCTTAAGCATAAAGAAGACCAAGGAATCCTGGATAGCTTGGCCATCACAGAGCATGTAATCCCAGACAGGTCGGGTTTGTTTGGGATTACAAAGAGAAAGAAGAATCTGAGGCAGCCTAAGTCCAGAGAAGATATGTGGCTAGTTATCCAAGATGTTTGGAACAACCTACCTGCGGAAA
Organism: Rana temporaria; assembly: GCF_905171775.1. Taxonomy (NCBI): domain Eukaryota; kingdom Metazoa; phylum Chordata; class Amphibia; order Anura; family Ranidae; genus Rana; species Rana temporaria. The sequence continues at coordinate 244,682,606 of NC_053492.1, forward strand.
TCGTTCAAAAACTGTGTACACGAGCACTGTCTGTACCTAAAAGAATTGATGCTGGTTTGAAGCCAAAGGGTAGTGACACCAAATTCTGATTTGGATTTATTTTCTGTTATTTACTTTACATTTTGTTAATTGATAAAAATAATCAATTACCACTTCTATTTTTGAAAGCATTCTTAATGTACAACATTTTTTCACACCTGCCTGAAACTTTTGCAAACTGCTGTACATCCCCTGATATATGTTGAACAACATAATCTATGTACTGCAAATAATACCATGAATCTTGTATAAAGCCAGCATTTGTCTTCTGGGAGCCTTGTATACAGTTTTGAAAGATGTGCCCCCTGAAATAACTCATGGTTACAGTACATTATCACTTCATATAGCCCAGCAAGAGCTAAGAAAGATTCTGTAGGATCTGCTTTTAAGAATAATACATGATAACATATACTCATATTCAATACCTCATTAAATGTTAAATACAGCAATTTTATATAAATGGAAACATGATGGCAAATGACATCTTGGCTGGGGTGCCTACTACATTCACTAAACGGATGAGCACAGAGATGAAATTACACCAGGGACGTCAGCATTGGGATGACGGGAAGAAAATGATAGTCAATAGTTTCTTTTGCAATGTCACTCGTTTCTTGGAAGGTGTGATTGACAGTCCCATCTGCTAAGCTTAGTGTGTGTTTACATCACCTTCTCTGTCTCTTTCTCTCTACCATACATAGACTTAGAAGCCTATTTATGCAGTGTTTTAACACCCAGTGTATATTTATTTATATATATGAAAATATAATACAGTAAAAAAAAAATTATAGTATATGTGATATTTACTGTATTTTCCCCTGTCCAGAATACACTAGTAAATACAGTTGTATATAGGGAGAAAACATATATAGTAAAAAAGAAAGAACATTATCCTGTCTTCCTTCAGGTGAAAGCCGCTGGCAAATACCAAAAGAAGGCCTCTCAGGTATCAAAGCCTATATTCTTCATGGGCACAGCAAAGCACACAATGTGCTTTGCTGTGGCGACAGAAAGTTGTCTTGAACGATACTGCAATTTTTTTTGTTTTTAAAGAACAAAACAATGCAAAAAATATAGGCCCGGATTCAGGTAGATCCGCGTATTTTTACGGCGGCGTAGCGTATCGTATTTACGATACGCCGCCGTAAGTCAGAGAGGCAAGTGCTGTATTCACAAAGCACTTGCCTCCTAAGTTACGGCGGCGTAGCGTAAATGGGGCCGGCGTAAGCGCGCCTAATTCAAATGAGGATGAGGGGGCGTGTTTTATGTAAATTATTGGTGACCCGATGTGATTGACGTTTTTTACGAACGGTGCATGCGCCGTCCGTGTACATATCCCAGTGTGCATTGCTCCAAAGTACGCCAAAGTACGCCGCAAGGACGTATTGGATTCGACGTGAACGTAAATTACGTCCAACCCCATTCACAGACGACTTACGCAAACAACGTAAAATTTCCTAATTTCGACGCGGGAACAACGGCCATACTTAACATTGGCTACGCCACCTAGGGGGGCAGCTTTATCTTTAAGCGGCGTATCTCTTACGGAAACAGCGTATCTTTACTGCGACGGGCAAGCGTACGTTCGTTAATCGGCGTATCTAGTCATTTACATATTCTACGCCAAAATAAATGGAAGCGCCGCCTAGCGGCCAGCAGAAAAATTGCACCCTAAGATACGACGGCGCAGGCCGTCGTATCTTAGCTAGGTTTAAGTGTATCTCAGTTTGAGAATACACTTAAACTTACGACAGGCTTAGATTCCGAGTTACGTCGGCGTATCTACTGATACGTCGGCGTAACTCTTTGTGAATCCGGCCCATAGTGAAGTTGAATATCATGAAAGAAACTCCACTTTCTACTCAAAAGGTTACATTTATCTGCCATAAATGCATCCAGAAATGCCATCTGCTTGTTTTGCTTAGATATGTAGTTGTGCTACTCATTCACGTCAATGTTACGACTTTCAAGCCCTTCTTCACCTATCCCACTGTAGACTGGAGCATACCCATTGTGCTCCAACCTAATCTACTAATATGTAATATCTCCATCAGAGGCTTTGGGCTCCTTCTGCTTTTGTGATCTTCTTCACTGTCTCTGCCTGAACACAGATCACACCTGTTGACAGAGCTCATGTGTTCAGCCATTTTTCAGGACCAGAAACTTAAAGAAGCATACAGCATCTGAATAAAAAGTACTACTTATATCCGTTCAGTAGAGGGATAAAATAGACTTTAGGTTCACTTAACCTCCCTGGCGGTCTTCCCGAGACTGACTCGGGGTTTGATTTTCCTGCTACGATCGGTAACCCCGAGTCAGTCTCGGGCTCGCCTCGCTGAATCCACAGGCACTTTTTACTTACCTTGTCCCTGGATCCAGCGATGCCACCGCGCTGTGTGAGCGAGCGGGACCTCGCTCGATTCACATAGTGCTTCCGTGTGACGCCGATCTCCGTTCCCTGCGACGTTACGACGCACGGGGACGGAGAACGGCGCCAAATTCAAAAACTTAAACAAACACTTTACATACAGTATACTGTAATCTTATAGATTACAGTACTGTATGTAAAAAAAACACACCCCCCTTGTCCCTAGTGGTCTGTCCTGTGTCATGCATGTCATTTTATATAATAAAAACGTTTCTTTCTCCCTGCAAACTGTAGATTGTCCATAGCAACCAAAAGTGTCCCTTTATGTCAAAAATAGTTTTAGATCAGCTAAAAAACAGCGATAATAAATTATAATCACTTGCAGAATTGTGCGATAGCGATTTGTGGGGAAATTCGTCATAAAAAAAATAATGACAGCAACAATTCTGCAACTGAGCAAATTTCAGTGATTTTAATTTGATTACATTATTGAATAATTTTTATTATAATTATATTATTATTTGTTATAATTATTTATAATTATTTATTATATTATAATTTATAATTTTGTTTTTAAAAAAATGTCATACCCGGGATGCCTATTAGAATCTTGTTTGGTCAGATTTAAGTGAGTTATTTCTAAAAATGACAGACCTACAATATAAAACGCCAAATTTCCTTGCAAATAATGGTACCGCTTTCAGCACCTTTTTTCTGACAGAATCATACCGCCAGGGAGGTTAAAAAAAAAAAAGGTTAAATATTGGGCAGCACATACAGAATTTCCGTTATTACCAGGAGACTATAGTGAATGATTGAGCCCAACTATAGTCCTGATAAACAGAAGCATTTCCCTTGGCTTACTACACTGCAGATTGTGATAGGTTTTTATTGATTAAAGTATGAAGTAAAAAGCCTATGGGTTATTGGATCTTGGTGTTCTATCTATGACAAATCAATGCATTATCTGATGAAAAACTATCACTAATTACTAAAAACTGATTTTCTTTAGAACCAGCACAACAATCCATACTACACAGATTGAAATGATAAAATAATTACAGTTGAAATGGCAATGAAGTTCCATGATACAATGGAAAAAGAAAATCACAAGTCAATGCAAACCAGCAGTGGGCTGTGAAGAGCACACATCTGCACTACTTCCTTTAAATTGCTTTTGGAAGAGTGACTTCTGATTTAACATTTGCAATGAAACAAACAGAAATTGTACTGCTGGCCACACTCCATTGACTTTATTTTTTATCTGTGCACACTATTTGAAGGAGTCAATGGCTGTGCATTAAACACACCAGCTTCACATGATGTTGTCAATTTTTTTTATAAATCTTGTGGAAACCATTGTAGGATTTCCACTAGACATCCCACAAAAGTGTGAATTTAGTCTTATACATACCATGTTTATATCCCTCAAGCTCATTTGTTTATTTTTAATGGATATTATATAAGCAGCCCTATTTAATAAAATAAACTGGATTTAAAAAACTCAAATTCAAAAGTATTGGTACTAAACAATGTGACCAAATTTATCAACTACGCCTACTGTGAGAAGGCAGATTTACCAAGCAATCCCTGACAGCTGTTCTTTTGTTGGTAACTGGATACACTAGCTAACTGGCCTTAGGCCCCCCATAGATGGATCAAATCTCAAAGAATTTACGGTACCCCGTTCCTGACCGGGAATTTTTTTGCGATACAGCACTACGTCGCTTTAACTGACAATTGCGTGGTCATGCGATGTTGTACTTGTAATATTTATTACTTATTGCTGTAATAAATATCACAATTTATAAAGACGTTTTTTTTTTAAAACATATCCAATTAAAAAAAAAATCGAATTCATAATAAATAAATATATATAAAAATAACAGAACATAGCAAATGTTTTTATTTATTTTTTAATTATCTGTTTATATAATAAAAAAAATTGTGGTGATCAAATCCCACTAAAAGAAAGCTCTATGTGTGTGAAAAAAATAAATACATTTTGTTTGTACTGTGTTGCATGTAGCACAGTGCTGAAAAGCAAAAAATGCCCTGGTCATGAAGGGAGTAAAACCTTTCGGATGTCAACTGAATACAAGAATATGTGTGTTTCTACTAGCATAATAGGTGTTTTGTGGACATGCAAAGAGTTGGTATATCATGGATATTCTGTATAGTAATACTACTCATGAACATATAACTATTCTCAACTGTTTAAAGCTGAAGTTAAATTTAAAATATTTATTTTTTTGATACAGCTTCAGTCACATAATTTACCTGTAATGAAGTGTATACTGTCTCCTGCTGACTGCAGTTTACTGTAAAAGTCTCCTCTTAAGTGAAGCTGTGTCCGCTCCACAACACGAAACGCTCGGCACTGCCTGGATTACCTGCCTCAGGTGTGACATTAAAGTACAGTGAAAAGATCCAGATAGTCCCCAACTCTTTTTGTCCTTTCCTTCATTCACAACATTCCTTGCATTGTTTTCACAGAATGTCACAAGTTCTTTGAGCAGGGGAGGGGACACTGTCATTCACCTGCCTTTCCCCTATTAACAGAATGTGTTACATTCTGTGAAAGCAATTAAAGGAATATAGGAAAGGGGTAAAGGGTCGTCTGGATTTTTTTTAATGTACTTCAATGTCATATCTGATACAGTTAACCCATGCAATGGCTGAAGTTTGGTGTTGTGAAGAGGACACAGCTTCATGAGAAAGAAGATTTCTACTGTAAGAAGAAGTGGGCAGGATGTGGGATACGGTTAATTACAGGTAAGTTATGTGACTGAAGCTCTACCTAGAAAAAAAAAAAAAACTAGCTTAAAGCTTTCACATCTTTTGTGCCCGTTATTACAGACTCTTTCCGCTTATGCCAGGTACATTTTACTGCTGTGTTATGAAAGATAATTAAATTATTCCAAAATGGTATTTAAAGTGACTCACACTCAAGTGTATATGCAAATCAAATATGCATAATGAAATAGAACACAAGATGGAAAAATGGTTCATTGCCTTAATATGGGTCTTTGGGGAAAAAAAAGGGGGGTATGATTATAAAGCAGAATTATGTGTCATAAAATATAAATGGATAAAAGTCTCAGCTTGCTCTGACTCATTCCATCCTGTAGGCTAACTAAGGTTACAAGCTGTTTGGCATTTAGGTCTAGGGCAGAATGAGATTTGTATGATAAAACCACAACTTGTTCCAACTGATCACAAAGAGCTTTTTGAGTTTAACAGCATTTTAAACTTTTCACTGCTGTTGTCTAGTTTTTGAAAATTAGAACAATTTATGCTGATAAATAAAGGGTCTGCATACATTTCTGCAAATACTGACATTATTTACCAGTTCATCAAGATGTTTTTTGATAGAAAAAAGACCAAAAACTCCAATACCATTATGGTGCGATTACTAGAATACGGTAATTAACTTGTGTCAATGTAAATTTCTGCGAAACCCACCTTTATCCAGCAAATTCTCAATTATCTGATAGAAATGAGTGGGGGTCAGTGAAGGCTAGCAATATAATCATTTTTAAAAGGATTAGATGTCACATGCATTTCTGCAAATCCTACCATGTGTGTGTATATATATATATATATATATATATATATATATATATATATATATATATATATATATATATATATATAAAATATTTTGCACAAATATAGAAAAACAGTGAGGAAGAAAATCCTGTTCTTGCTTAAATTTTAAAGAAGTTATGTTCGATAAGTAGGTTTCTATTCACATGGCTATACTGATCATGTAAGCAACATACCACAATAAGTCTTCTTCTTATATACCTGCTTGCTTTATTTTAATGTACCTAAGAATTTTAGGTTCAAACTCAAGTGTGCATACAGACATAAATGGAAGACCTTCGTTGCAAGACGATAAGATCTGTAGACTTGTATAAGTACATGTAACATTGCTAAGATAAGTTGTGAGCTACATATATAAATAATGAGCTGTACTACATTACAGGGAATTTATTCATTCCTCCCAACTTTTAGATTTTTTAGAATGAGGGACACTTAAGGGAGGTAGCGACCCGCAGCACCCTAAGCATGCAATGGCAAGAAGGAAGTGTTGCTAAACCTTACAGCGGGAGGGTCTTAAGGGGCATAGTTAAACAAACCCCAGGCTTTAGATATGTGCTCAAAGGGCACTTTGGGAAGGGAGAGGGCTTGTGATAAAAGGTGGGGGAGGGGTCAGATACATTCTGGGGGGCGATTTAGGGAGTTGTGTTAGAAGGTGAGGGGGCATATAGGTGCTGGGGGGTGCTTTGGGAGGGAAAGTACTTTTGCTAGAAGGTGGGGTGCTGAGAAATTCAAATCGAATCCCCCGCTCCTTCTAGCACAAGTCTTCATCCACCCAGCACATATCCTCTTACCCCTGCCCCAAAATCCTCTAAGTGTACACCCTTGTTACCTGCCTCACTTCCTGGTCACTGTGTCCCCCTCCCCTATAAGATTCCAGCCATAATAAATTCAATGCAGACCTCAGGTCATCAGCTTGGCTCATGCAGAGCAGTGTCCCTCCTCCCTGGCCTCTTGTCCTGTCTGTGTACATGAGAATGTCAGAGCTAAGGAGGAGGCAGTTTCAGTCTGCTTTGCAGTGTGTTGTACAGGCACCTGGCAGGGAGAGATTCCAGCTGCCATAGAGGGGCAGGTAGTGGCACATGGAAACCCAGACACCCTTTATGTGATGCGGGGCAGGTATCACAGGTGCCCATGCTTGCATGCCCATCAAGCCAGTTACTGGAGTTCCGTGCCTGTACGCCTTCTGGAACTGGACTCTGAGATTCAGCATGGATTTTCCAGAACGCCAGACTTTAAATTAAATCTGGGACGGTCACGGCGAATCTGGGGCGCTTGGGAGATAGGTTTATCAAAACTGCAGCAGACAGAATCTGGAGCTAACCCCCCCCCCTATCTTGTTCAGCGTTAAAAATGAAACAGATGCTGATTGGTTGTCATGGCCAGTTGCTCCATATTTTGGCTGCTCCAGTTTTGTTAAATTACCCTCATGATGTATTGGCAGAAAAAAACGATTTAAGATTTACAAACACACGTGACTAGCACACAGTGGCTTTTCTTTTTTAATTTAGGGATCCTAGCTATAATGCTGAACAAAGCACACTTATTTTGTTCACTGTCCATTACATTTCTGGAAATATCATTCTGGTATATTTATTAGTTGGAAACATCATTCTGGTATATTTATTAGCTAAAAAAAGTATATCAACTTTTCCTCACAGGAAAGGACACCCAAGTTAAATATTCACTATGTAAGCATAATAGTGTTGGATTTTGTTTATATATTAGGTAGTCTTACAACATGGAGATATCCTGAGTCCCCCATTCATATTTTGTATTGGGGTACTGAGACATTTAGGTACACTTCTGAAGAGATAGAACTTGCTAACAACTCTATATAAAAAGCCTATGTTTGTTATTTGATTGCTCAAAACATATGACCAACATTATTTTGCTCATTTGACTTAAATTACACTTAGTTTGGAAGTAATATTCAAATTACAAACCTGTGAAGCAAACCACATAATATTCATCACTGTAAAGTCATAATTTAGTTAAACTGAATGTATGACCAAAACCTTTATTTTTGGTTTTTAGTTTTGAATAGAGTAGGGAAGGATTAGCATCCGTGTCAAGTTGTTATTGTTGTCTATGTTCTCCTAGCAAGATTAACCCTCCCTTTTTGACCAGGTTATACCATTGGGACCGAGACAGAAAGTGGTGGGAAAGCTAAAAGTTTAGCAATGTCATCAGAAAAGGAGGTGATAGTCAATCTTCCAATGGCTCTGGGTCAGTGAGAAGGGAAATCTCCCCAATAGGACACAGACCGTAAAGAAAAAAAAAAAGCTTTACCCTTTCCTTACTTTATCAAAAACTAAATAGACTGTTTAAGCTATACCTACGTTTTTATAAACCTATGGTCACATCCATACCGATCATCAGCAACCAACCTTCTTGGATTCCACCAACCAATGCTGATCTGTTTCTCTGTATGAATGCCTTGCCTCAAAGCTCTTTGCTTGGTACTTGGAAAATGGATATCTTCTAGATGTTAAATAAAATCCTTGCTGTACATTTTCTCCCACTTACTGTCTAAGCTCCTGTGGATATATTTAACCATAATGAACACTTTCCACTATCGCCTCCTCGCTGAAACTGTATCTGCCCCCTCACATCTGTCTGATATGTTTCCATATACTTTACAATGCAAGATACCTGATGTTATTTTCATAATTTCCATCAGCTTACAGTTCATCTTATAACATATCATAAATCCAAGCCAAGCCCTTTTTGGCATCTTTTTTAGGATAGAGCTATTGACCAACATATTTAACAGTGGTGGTCAATAGACTTTATAAAGGAGGCCTAAGGAAGGCCTTACACAGTGCAAATTCCTTTCCTGCAACCTGCAGAAAAGAAATTTGCTTGATTCCTGCACAGATAGTGTTAATGCGGTAATCCCTCCTGTCGAGCCGATGTCTTCTCCCGGCGGGGGAAGCTGTCCGTGCTGGGGGATAAGGGTGATTATTGCTAGCAGCTATACAGCCACTAGCGATAAACGCAATTAAAATCTGGCAGGCTAGTTGTACCTAAGGCCCCATACACACAAGAGGATATCCGCTGGAAATGTCCGCTCGGACGTACACACGACCGGATCTATCTACTGGAACTGATCCACGGATCAATCCCAGCGGATAGATCCGGTCGTCTGTACGAGGCCTAAGTTGATTGATCGATCAACTTGGTACATTGAGCCTGCCCATACACGGTTTGAATCTCAGTTGGTTCCTGCTGAACCAGCCAGCATTATATAGAGGAAATATAATGTTACAAACATCTGTCAGACTGCTGATTTGCCACAGGAGAAGGTCAGAGACTACAGGTATGCTATAAAAAAAGTTCAGCGTAGGCAGAAATGCTATAGGAGTTCTTGGAAACTGAGGACAGTGTGAACTAGAGCTATTGGAATGCATGGAAAACACTATACATGATTTTTAATGCAGATTCAGTGTGAACCATTACTTATATAGTACCTTTACAAATCAATGCTCCCTTATAGTTCCCTTAGAAATTACCTGTGCCCTATTTGATATTTCTCTCACAGAGATACATTTTAAAAGATCAGAGGAAAAAAAAACAAAGATGGATGGAGAGCACTGAAAAAGTAGAAAGTGTAAAAAAAGAGAAAGCAAACCATTTAACTATTAGAAGTCACTCTGTAGAATATTGTTTACTTGACTGACTTGAGAAAGAATTAAAACACAGAATACTACAGGGGCCTCAGGAGCTGCTGAAAGGACTGCAAGTTGGACACCAGAAGTTTACAATAACTAGTAGCGTTCACCATACACTATAGTTTTAAACATGCATAAATAGAAGGAAAAATAAATGATTGACTAACCCTGCAAACACAACTGGAAAATAAAATGAAATGTACTTTTTAGGGATGTTTTATATGTAATTTTTCTAATGCCCAAACAAAATAAATTACACTTGAAAAACTGACACACCCCGACTCTTAAACCCAAACTAACCCTTAACACTAATTTTAAACCCCAGGAGCAGAGTGTGCTATCAGGGCAACAAATATCAACACATTTGATCCTGGCCCAAGGGCCTTGGCACAGCTAATTTTAAGTGTGAAGTTTCAAATGCCAAGAACATAAAGTAAGAAAAAAAAAACGGCAGCTCCCCTAACACCTTTAACCACTCTAGCTCTAGTACATGTCTACACTTCATGGGACAGAGTCATTTTGATATTTTAGCTTTGGGCCTACTGAGATGTTTGGGGGGACATGGCTTTGTGGCAATACAGTCCTGCAAATTATTTTATTTTCCATGAAGGGCAAAAAGGGATAACTAAAACAAAAATCTGTCTCTTTTTCTAGTTTTACCAGTGCTTGCTTTAGACTTTAGAACATTTAATGCTACTGTAGATAAAAAAAAATGCAACTTCTATTCCATGAACCCATTATGACATCAAAATGACAGTTATGATATGAAGCGTTGTGAATTTGTCTACAAATGAAGTTTACATCTGAATGATAAAAAATCCCCCCCCCCCCCCCCCAAAAAAAAGGTACATATGGCAATAAATGGAAACAAATTTAGATGTTTATTTTTATATGGTAATCTGGCGAATATGACACTTCATGTATTTCAGTGGCTACAGTCACTCCTCTGAAGTATCTATGAAGGTGCAACATAGCCACCCTTGAACAGCAGCACTGCCGGGTTGTGGAGAGAGTTGAATATACTTTACATAAGAAACCAGGAAAAAAAATCCTAACGTAAGCTATCACTTTTTAAAATGGAATTTCAACCAAAAGGGGATGTTTCACTTGTTTGTTTCCTCTCTCTCAGGTACCCCTTCCCACTTCCACCGCTGCAGTTTGAGTAGAAGTTCACTCCTCCCCCATTTCCCTGCAGCCTGGGACCTGTGATGTGTTCCAGAAGACTGCAGGACCATTTATAAAGGCTGTGAAGCTGCAAGGCTGCACTGCTAGTTTCCCTTAGTTAAAGCGGGGGTTCACCCAAAAAAAAAATGTTTAACATTACATTCAGCCGAGTTGTCAGAATGACAATCGGCTGTTTTTTTTTATTTTATCCCCGTACATACCGTATTTTCACCGCTGCTTCCGGGTATGTCTTCTGCGGGACTGGGCGTTCCTAATTGATTGACCGGCTTCCGACCGTCGCATACAGCGCGTCACTATTTGCCGAAAGAAGTCGGACTGCGAGTCGGCTCTATACGGCGCCTGCGCACCGACGTTTGGCTTCTTTCAGCAACTCGTGACGCGCAGTATGCGACGATCGGAAGCCTGTCAATCAATTAGGGACGCCCAGTCCCACAGAAGACATACCTGGAAGCGGCGGTGAAAATACGGTATGTACAGGGATAAAGTAAAAAAAACAGCCGATTGTCATTCTGACAACTCGGCTGGATGTAATGTTACATTTATTTATTTTTTGGTGAACCCCCGCTTTAAGATGTCAAAACCTGGACCAGATTCCCATTGAACAAATGGCTCAAGTGAGATTAGCGCTGGATCCCTGTACAGGTACTTGTCCTTGTATTGAAAGTCAGCAGTTACGGTATTTGTAGTTGCTGACTTTATATTTTTGGGGGTAGACTGAAGCTCCTCTTTAAGTACAGCCATGGCCAAACGTTTTGAGAATGACACAAATATACATTTTTACAAAGTCTGCTGCTTCAGTTTTTATGATGGCAATGTGCATATACTCCAGAATGTTATAACGAGTGATCAGATGAATTGCAATTAATTTCAAAGTCCCTCTTTGCCATGAAAATTAACTTAATCCCATAAAAAATATTTCCACTGCATTTGTGAAGAAGGTATCCAGGAAAGTCCAGCAAGCATAAGGACCATCTCCTACAGTTGATTCAGCTGCAGGATCAAGGCACCACCAGTGCAGAGCTTGTTTAGGAATTGCAGCAGGCAGATGTGAGTGCATCTGTACGCACAGTGAGGCAAAGACTTTTGGAGGATGGCCTGGTGTCAAGAAAGGCAGAAAAAAGGCCACTTTTTCTCTCCAGGAAAAACATCAGGGGAAGATTGATATTCTGCAAAAGGTTTAGACTGCGGAGGACTGGGGTAAAGTCATATTCTCTGAATCCCCTTTCTGATGGTTCGGGGCATCCGGAAAAAGCTTGTCCGGAGAAGAAAAGGTTAGCACTACCATCAGTCAAGTATCATGCCGACACACTTATGAAATGCTTGTAATTATTCTTAAATTTTTTTTTTTTTAAATTTTAGTAACATCTGACAAAAAGATCTAAAAAAACTAAAGCAGCTTTGTGAAAATTTATATTTGTGTCATTCTCAAAACTTTTGGCCAAAGCTGTAGTTACATACACATTTTGTTCCTTTTGAGCTAAAGGTTTTAATCAAATCTATAAAACTGTAAGCACCCCTGAATGAATACAAATTGACCGAAAAGTTTAATTATGATGGTATATTATATTGTTTTGGTAAATATAAAGTTGATTGTACAAAGATTGTAGGGTCAGACTGAAATGATATGGTGATCCTAAAACAAACAGTTTGTCTCAACTCTCTACCTACCTACCACTTTTAATAAAAAGTGTGAGGGGGTGCTAAATTAGAAACATTAATAACATGCTGTGAAACTATTGAAAAATAAAGTTTAAAGTGCAATGGACCATTTAATTTTATTAGTGACAATGTGAAAAGTACTTAAAAATAGAGTTCATAATAACTCTTCTATATCTTTAAATTCTTTCATTCTTCGACATGAGATACTGTTGTAAACCATCACCATCTATTGCTTATTCACCCGATTGTGCACAATTGGTGAGTCTCCTTCAGAATCTTCTTACACCTGTTGTGGGTTCTAAGCAACTCTACTCCTCTCCACCATAATACTGTGTAATGGAAAAGGGAACCGATATAGAGTAATACTGTTTATTTTCAAAAATACTAATAAAAAAAATACCCTCTCTGGCACTAGGAAAACTTGCATGAATTGTTGTAAGGGCATGCAGGCGGGCGTTCCACTGGCCGATAGGTGAAAGCCAGAAGGCAGGGACCGTGAAGTGACGTGACCGGTACTCTCGATGTATGTTTCATCGCCTGGCATCATCAACCAGTCAAGTTCCTCCACTCCAAACTCACTCATCTAATTTCTTTATGGACCTGGCTTTGAGCACTGGTGCACAGTCATGTTGGGACAGGAAGGGGCCATCCCTAAACTATTCCCACAAAGTTAGGAGCATGAAATTGTTCAAAATGTCCTGGTATGCTGACGCCTTAAGAGTTCCCTTCAATGGCACTAAGGGGCAAAGCTTAACCCCTAAAAAAACAACCCCACACCATAATCCCTCTCCATCAATGATTTGGACCAGTGCACAAAGCAAGGTCCATAAATACATGGATGAGAGAGTTTGGGGTGGAGGAACTTGACTGACCCGCACAGAGTCCTGACCTCAACCCAATAGAACACCTTTGGGAATTAGAGCGGAGACTGCGAGCCAGGCCTTCTCATCCAATATCAGTGTCTGACCTCACAACTCCGTTTCTGGAAGAATGGTCAAACATTCCCATAGACACACCTTGTGGACAGCCTTCCCAGAAGAGTTGAAGCTGTTCTAGCTGCAAACGATGGGCCAACTCTATATTGAACCTTACAGACTAAGACTGGGCTGCCATTAAAGTGCGTGTAAAGGCAGGTGTCCCAATACTTTTTACAGTGTTGTATATGTAAACTGGCCCCATTAAAAAAGCTGCAGGTTTCACATGTCATACAAATTGGTTGCATTTTAAAATGTAACCAATTTGCATATATGTGAACCAAGTCTTAAAGAGGAACTATGGACAATATAAAAATTTACATATACAATACACCCTCTTAAAGGAGGTTGAAAAAGGGAGGGTCTACTGGCAGAATCATCGGGTAATAAACTATTTTACAAGGGTGATTCAGAAAACTGAAAAATGCTTAAGTTTCTTTTTTGCTGATAGTTCCAACTCATACATTGCCTGAGAGCATACTCTGGTCACTTTGGTCCCACCCAGTTGGTGCTTGGTAAACAAAACAATCTTTCAAAAGTTGGATTGTTTTGGGACAGAGGTAGGCAACCTTGGCACTCCAGCTGTTGAAACTTCAAATCCCATCATGCCTCTGCCTCTAGGAGTCATACCTGTGTGTGTCAGGGTCTTGTAATGTCTCATGGGATTGGTTGTTTCACCACAGCTGGAAGGGCCGAGGTTGCCTACCCCTGTTTTAAAATGATAAACAATCACACAAAGTCTAGGAGAACCTGTAAAGAAGACATGTGCTTTGTCGTACACAGTAGTAAGACCATAGGTTATAGAAAATGATATGGCCACAAATATTTGACAACTTTTAGGTGCTTGGGGCCAATAAAGGTCAATATTTGGGTCAGGGGTTGGGGGGAAAGGGATTTTGGGGGGGACTTTTCGCGGCACTGATACAAACAATCTGGTAAAAGGTATCGATATTTATTTAACAAAGAAAATACAAATATAATACGAAAGAAAATTTAAGAACAATCCCCACATTATACATCAGAAAGTAATTAACAGACTGTGTCTTAGTGGAATCGATGACCTCGACCGGTTTTGCGGTTTTACCGCTTCTTCAGGAGGAGATTATGTTCTAAAAGGTATGTACAAACAAATGAATAAACAAGCAGAATATACAAAATATGTATACATTGTGTATAATTCAAAACAGCGCATTGTACAGTGGAGCAAAGCACTCACCCAGGTTGGTCATATGGTCAGACGTGGAGCCTGGCAAAAGCCTTCTGTGGCGCGTGGAGGGGGATATTTTTATTTAGACGGGCTCTATTAGGATAAGGAATAGAATGAGTAATATGTATAGGGGGATGGTCGGTTAATTATTGAGGTATGGATCACCAGGGGGTGAAGAGGGTGTGTAAGTGACCAAACAGGACAAGGAGGACAAGGGAGGGGGGGGGAAATGAAAAAAGAGGGAGGAAAGAAGGAGGAAGAAAGGAGAAAGAAAGAAGAAAAGGAAAGGGGGGGGAAAGAAAGACTGGGGGAAGAGAAGGATTGAATGGGGAGGTCAATAAGGTAAGAAATAGACAGGGAGAAAAGGGGGACCAGGAGGGTAGGGAAGGGGAGCCTACAAGGATTGGGAGTGACTTTATATTAGCACAGGGTTGGGGTCACGGAGGAAGGGGTGGGGCGCAGGAGGGGGATGGGGAAAGGAAAAAGGGAAGGGGGAGGGGGAAGTGGGAAAAGGGAAAGGGGGAAGTAAGGGAGGGGGGGGGAGGACAAAAGGAGGGACGGGAAAGAAGTTTTGGAACGGGGCAGGGGGAAAGGGGAAGTGGGAGGGATAGAGGGGGGAGGGGGAGAGAAAGGAGGGGTTATTAGTAGAAAGGAGAGGGGAAGAAGAGAAGAAAAGAGGGGGAGGGGGGGGGAAAGTGGTGAAGGAGCAAGAGGATATTGGTTGAAAGAGGAAAAGTAGGCAATGACCATAAAAAGGGGGAATGTGGGGGAAAGGAAAGGGGGAAAAGAGAGCAAAAGTATTGGTGAGGGGTGAAGAGTAAGGAAGGTAAAAAAGGTGAAAAAAGGGGGGGGGGAGAGGGCTGGTGGGGAAAAAGAGGGGGGATTTAACTGTGATCGGGGATTAAAAAGATTAAAAGGGGAAGAGAAATTTAAAGGGGAGGGGAAGGAAAGGGGAAATTGGGGGGCCAGTGGGAAACACCAACATATACACATCAAGAGTGCGGTGTTGCATGAAAGATTGTGAAAAAAGTTGTCAAACGTTGTCAAAAGTTGTTAAAAGTTGTCAAATATTTGTGGTCATATCATTTTCTATATTCAATGGGATGTAGGCACAATTTTTACTCCTTGTACTCCTATTTTAAAAGAGGCGATACTCTCCCCTTTTTTCAATTTTCTAAGACCATAGGTTATTTTCATTAGCTGACAGCACATCGAGTTACCATTACTTGTTATGGTGGAAATAAAAATTGCATTGGTCACTCTATATATAAAAAAAAAAATGAAAGTATACAAAGGTTAAAGATAACAACAAAAGTCTGTGGTCTGTCTTAAGTAGTCTTCAAAAGTCTCGCTTCCTGACAGTATTCAGCAACTTAATTTACATTTCTCCATCTGAGTCACAGAGTAATCTGTAAAGCCAACAATGACTAATAAATGCTCCAATAATTGAATCATCAAGCTTTCAGTGAGTCAGAATTCATTTGCTTGTGATGAAAGGTGGCTTACATGCAAAGGTACTCTCATGGTGCACAACTTGTGCACAGATGTAGACAGGACAGACGGTTTGCGGTTTTAACTGGCTCCACAGACATCTCCAAAAAAAATAGCAATTCACACTGTACTGTACCGAACCAAATCCTTTCAACCGCTTGTGTCAAAAAGAAACCAGCTTTTGTGAAAAATCGGATGTTCTATCTAGAAAAAAAATACGCTAAAGATGACATTCCTAAAATTACGAAACCGAAATTGGGTAGACTGTTACTGTAGAGTGTGCTTCTAATTGACTTCGAAGATCGTTTTGTTGATATCAATCTATACTGAATTGAGTATCGAAAAACAGAGCTTTAAGAGATGTGATAGAATCCTAGAATACAAAAAACTTTAAACTGACTTTACAGATCACAATGTACATTATAAATTGTACCATACTGAGACATCAGTCATAACATTTCCCACCACTAGAAAAGCTCAATGAGCTGCACCCAGGACATTCACTTTAGAGATATTTGTGTGCCAGCATGTACCCTACTGATAAATTGTTTTCTTTTATTTGACAGGAATAAAAGAAAAAGATTATTTAGGAGGAAATTACTGCAGAACTGTCAACCAACCCATTAATTCTGCACAGAACCTTTGTGTGTGGTATTATTGCTAATAACTAATAGGTCCTCCATCTCCACATGATCCAGAATCGTGCCAAAGTCAACAATTATCAGCCACTTCTTTCAAAGTTTCAATCAAGAAATCTGGTTAACATTTGAATCATAACTTTATTCACAGAAATTCAGGGGTGAATAAGCTTAAGGAAAACAATATATTACCTTTAAATGATGCCTCTCTCTATTAATATACATTTTCCGTAAATCACAGAATCGTTATTCATGCGACAGTTTGTCTTCATGCTGAGTAGTAACACTTTGGAAGGTCATTGTGGGCTCATGGAAGACTCCGTTTTGATGTCTAGATCCGACACTCTTACAGCGTCTATAAGAAAGGAAAATATGTTTGTAATTCATCATCAGAGTAAAGAAAACCAAGGAAAACACATCAAAAGAGGATTGCAAAATGAACAGCACTAAAGTGCAGTACTCTCACTTCATCTTTTTATCCCACTTGGACATCCAGTTGATTATCACTGCACACAGTGAGTGGGTGGTTACAAAGTCTGTAGAAGCTAAGCAGGCATGATCTAATTATTAACATTTTTTACATTTTGACATAGATATAGCCAAGTGAACATGTAAGTCTAGCCTCTCAGCAGAACCCTAAAGAGCTAGCACTTTTTTTAGGAAACCAATATGATGGGCTAGAAAACACAACCCCGATGATCAACTTAATAATGGTCGTCAGGGGAAACCATCACCTGCGATGAGCAAAATAAATCTAAATAACACTGGCTTTCTTTAATATCATTAGAAACGGATATTTGTAGTCCTTTAATTTACTTTCAGCAAGTACGGTACATTTTTTTGAGGTATTTTCCTTTTACACGGCTGCCACACCATATTTTAATTACTGTGTTTCACGTACAGATGTACAAGTGTTCCTTCTAGTTTTCTTTATGTAAGGAATTTAACCAGAAACCCTTAATTACAACATATGTAAACTCTAATAATGAACATATTGGTACATTTTAGGGTACATAAAATATATAACTGAAGGCGTTTTGTTTTTTTATACCTGTTCAACGAGTGTAAAAAAAAAAAAAATACCTGTTGATAATGTCAACAAACTGCCTGTACACTCTGCCTGTGCTATGTCAAGGAGTTTAATCAGCCCTTCCAATTCTTATCTTGAACTACAAAACGCTTCATCTCTATGTTGTGGAGATGAGAGGAAGAGGGAAAAAAACAACTGGCCAGTGCTCATGCCTTTCCTTGCGATTGTCAGCCCGAGAAGTTAGGCGCTGAGCCAGGATCAATGGGTATTTTTTGGTACTTGCAGAGTCTTTAAATAGATAAAACATGGAGAAATGTCCATGTCTTGCAAAGATGTACTGTATATAGTTTTTATTACATTTTAATGACCATTGAGGCAAGTTCATATAGCTGTAAAGGGAGTGTATTGTTGCCAGTCACCTAAATTACAGGATACCCATAAGGCTGGTACACATGGGCTGTATACAGAAACTGCATAGTTCGACCACAAGGTCCTCTTTTTTTTGGGTCAGCCCGCTGGTTTGGACGAAAAAAAAAAAAGAAACTTTCCATGTGTACCAGGCAATAGACATTGGAAGACAGTCAGATCTACAGGCACAATTTAATTGCCCACAGGTCACTTAACGTAGTGCACTCCATAAACACTTATTCTTAGAGAAGAATAGAGATCAGGGCAAGTTTTCGAACCTACCTCACTAGTCTACACTAAAGTATCTGACTACTGTCAAAGACTTGACATCTGCACCTTGTCTAGTCCAAAAAAAAAAAATGTCAGGTTTGGGTATCTATTATTTCCGATCTAAAAACTTCCACAGATTTGCATTGAGGGAGTGATAAGTAGCCAGCACAACCTTCATATGAAATTAGTACATATATAGATGTACAAAGCATGTACACAAATGCAACACAAATAAGCTACGTTGTTGTAAGCCGGTAACAATAACATTTAAATGATCCAAGATTTTTTTCTTTTTAAAGCCAAAGACTAAATATCACAACTAGAAAGGGAGTCGGAACAGATGTGGCCGGCAGTAAGATTCACACAAAGCAGCCGACAACTGAGTTTTGTGTCACCAAGGGAGGGGGGGGGGATTTTTAATATATTTGTAAGTGAATAGTTCTTACCAATCACATGTTCACACAATGGTAAGGAGGGGACTAAATTGACACAATCTCTAAAGATTCACTTGACCGTAATCTGGATCTGCAGGTGCTGCTTTTTTCCTATGTTCCTCAATGTGACTAAATGACTGAAGAAATCTCTGCCTACTCATTACCAGATACATGGGTATAATCTGTTGAAAAATCACAGGTGTTAATCTACACAGAACAAGTGATGACTCATTTAGTAACATAATGAAGATCTAATGCCCAGCACAGGACTCTTGTTTTCTCAGTATTTGCAGAGTACATAATCATGCTGTTGACTTCCCCTTTGGAAAGTTAACACAATTTACATGCTTCTATTTTAAACCATGATTTATATATTTAAATATTTCCACATATTTACTTCTTGTCATCAGTCACCGTATCATTGTGGCTAAAACTACAGTGTTTTTTACTCAAACTGTATTCATGCAAGAATAGGCAGAAACTATTTTTATTGCTGTAGACAAATCTGTGAGGGTGGGGAAATCTAAAGAACCAAATTGGGGTGGGAAAATATAATCCATACTCTACATAAAGTGCAAACATTGAAAAACATTAAAGTGCACAGCTTAAAAAATGGTGCCAATACAGGAGTTTTGCCGGTAGAAGGAGCTCAATGTTATCCTACTGTATATGTCCATGTACATTAGGATGCTTAGAGGCATATTTTAAGCTCACCATTTAGAGGCAGAAAAAACAACTTCTGGTTTGTGCTTTTAAGAGAAGTTTTCTGGCAGGAAAAGGGTTAAATGCTCCTAATTGCCTGTAACACTCTATATGAGCAGTGTGCACTCCAGTGTGCATGGAGCTTAAAGCCTGCAAGAGGTGACCTTTCTCCAGTTAATCATGCAGATAAAAAGTAGTAAGTTTATAACTTTCATTCTTGTACAATAAAGAGATTTATGTACATATAGATTGATGGAGGCTTCACCTTCCTCTTATTATAAGACACAGGGTGGAGGGGTGTGACACAGCCTGTGACTGACAGAAATCTGCAGTCACCATGTTATTGCCAAAAAATAAAGATTTGATTTCAAATATCTATTTGTATGACAATTTAAACCCGTTTATTGATAATTGACTCTGTATTCCAAAGGCTTTTTTTATTTTAAACCTGTGACCAGCAGCAGAGGACTAGAAGGTCCTCCTGCTTATGTTTCCCTGCAGACAGGCTGGGAAAGACATGGGCCATGTGACAGCTATGTACTGATTAGGATACAATGATTTTTTTTTTATTATTATTAAAATAATTACAGTGCCGTCATCCATATACAGAAATGCAAGGGGTCATGTAAATTAAACAGAGACCACGTAAATTAAAAAGAGACCCTAACTTAAATATGTGCAGGGATAAAGCACAGAAAAAAAATCAAGTATTTAAAATTAAATACGCTATTTCTTGGATTTATCCTTATCTTGTTTATATTTAAAATTCTTACCTGCAAAAGTGCAACTCCCTAATCTCCACATATATAACTCTTTATCAGTTTTGGAGAGTCAGTCAAAATAAAAACAGCTATTGTGGATTTTTTTATTAGAAAGCCCAGTATGCTCTGTAAACATGCTGCAAAAAAACTTTCCTAGAGTAAATATTTTTTTTAAATTAAGTAAGGATCTGATAAAACATTAGTTCATGGATTTGTAAAATAAACTTAACCAAAAACCATTACAGTATCTTTCTTAACTACTTCCCCATTCTTAGGATGTATCTGTATGTCTTCAGATGGGAATGGTGATCGGATATCCATATATAGTTTTTGTTTAGCCAGTGATTCCCTACAATGTAAATGTGATCTGGTGGCTCACAATCACTTTTACAGGCAGAAGGATTACCCCCCCCCCCCACCCTGTCACATTTATCTGGTTCTTCTGTACCCCCGGAAGTCCGGTACCAATGTGACCTGTCAAATCAGATGCCCCAGTCAGAGTGAAATAACTTCAGTTGTTCCATTGTGACGTCATAAACTGGAAGCCATGAGGATTTTGTCACTTCCGGGTTTGATATGTTAGTTTACAACCCGTTAATGGCTTGTAAAGCATCTGATCAGACTGACTTTGGTTTGACCAGACGCTTTGGAGGTCAACGGAGAGACATAATAGACCCCATATCTCTCCACATGTCACGGTCCATGCTAGGTTGTTCATCCCTTGTGATAGCAATAAAGTTTAATCAAAAAGAAATAAATGAAAAAGGTACAGCACCAAAAAAATAAATACATATAGATAGAAGCTGTCATAGAAGCGACGGGGATCCGACTTGGATTCCCACCAATTCTAGCCGCGGCATTTGGAATGAATCATGAGGGGGAAGTCCACGCCAAATTTTAAATAAAAAAACGGCATGGGTTCCCCCCAGGGGCATACCAGGCCCTTAGGTCTGGTATGGATTGTAAGGAGAACCTCCTATGCTGAAAAAATGGCGTGGGGGTCCCCCCACAATCCATACCAGACCCGTATCCACGCACGCCGCCCGGCTGGTCAGGAAAGGAGGGGAGGCGAGCGCCCCCACCCTCCTGAGCCGTACCAGGCTGCATGCCCTCAACATGGGGGGGGGGTTGGGTGCTCTGGGGCAGGGGGGC
Source organism: Rana temporaria (assembly GCF_905171775.1). Classification (NCBI taxonomy): domain Eukaryota; kingdom Metazoa; phylum Chordata; class Amphibia; order Anura; family Ranidae; genus Rana; species Rana temporaria. Next base: position 244,704,204 of record NC_053492.1, read on the forward strand.
GCCCTGCGGCCCCCCACCCCAAAGTACCCTGTCCCCATGTTGATAAGGACAGGGCCTCTTCCCAACAACCCTGGCCATTGGTTGTCGGGGGCTGCGGGCGGGGGGCTTATCGGAATCTGGGAGCCCCCTTATTAACGTGGGTCCCAGAGCATGATGGGACTGTGACGTAAAAGGCCTATATAAACCGGCATTACAGCGGGAAGAAGCGCCGCAAAGCGGCAAAGAAGAGCGGGCTGCGCCGCCGGTAGTAATAGAGCTAAAAAGAAGATAGCGGCGGCCAGCCCCGAAGAAGGCACCGGAGAGCCAGCGGGAGAAGAACCCGGGGAGCGCCGAGATGACAGCGGAGAAGATGGCAGAAGACCCCCCGAAGAGTGGAGAAGACCCCCCCGGAGAGCAGAGAAGACCCCCCGGAGCTGACTAATAAATTATTTTAAAACCCTGTGTTGCATGGCGCCCGCTGTTCACCTTTTTGGACGCCTATTAGAACCTATGGCTCTAATCAAGTGCTTCAAAAAAATACCCCACCACTGTAATTCGGGCTCCCGGCACCCGAAAAGGGGCCAGGCACCTAAACAGGGGGTGGCAGCATCGACCACAGATAGATTTATGCATTTAACATGGTTTCCTATGGCACACGTTCACACCTATGTGTTATTCGGCCAATGCATTTTTGGAAAGGGTCGGGACTTTTTCACCTGCAGTAGATTGCGTTTTGTGTGTAATAGACTTCAATAGAACCGCACCAGCAATGCAAGTGTTGCGTTTTTGATAAGTATTGCTTTATTTTCTTCTGTAAACTGTAAATAGCTGGTTGGTAAGGAGCGGGGCAAAAAAGGAATTGCCGGAAATAAAAAATAAAAAATTGGGAGAAAAAAAAACGGTGTGGGGTCCCCTCCCCAATCCATACCTGGCCCTTCAGCCAGTGACATTAATGGGTGACCCTGCCCCTTAATTATTTAAGAACTGACCGACAGCGGGAATGGGCAGTTTTTTTTCCCTTCCAAGTCGGCAGTGGTGGCAAAGAGATCTACATCAGGGGACATGGTTATTTGTTTTTTAAATAAAGCACTTGTCAAAAACTGCCTACTGTCATTTGCCCTTTTTTTTGTAAATGAGTAGGGGGAGTATGTACTCCCCCTACTCATTCACATTGGGGGGGGTGATCTGGGGGCCCCTTTGTTAAAGGTAGCTTCCGAACTCCGATAAGCCCCCCACCCACAGACCCCCACAACCACATTGTGGGGAAAAGGCCCTTGTTCCCAAAAGCCCCCTACCCCAAAGCACCCTCCCATGTTGAGGGCATGTGGCCTGGTACGGTTCAGGAGGGGGCGCATTCGTTCATTCCCTGCCTTTCCTGACACGCTGGGCTGCATGCTGAGATAAAGGTCCTGTATAGATCTTTTTTTTTGGCATGGGGGGGACCTAGAGTTGGATGCTCAGCAAGCAGAAAGAGTGACCTTGAGTTGGTATTATCAACTGTGTGTTACTGGTCTTTTTTGCCAGTGTGCTTTGTGTGATACATCTGTGAGTTTTCACCATTCTCATTACAGGGAAGGATATACATGTTCATTTCCCATTTTGAGCATCATCCACCATTTAAGATTCTGTAGGAGAGTACAGTAATCAAACTCCCTCAAACTCTGATGAAGAACCAGCATGTATATTCAGCTCAGACTCTGCTGGAGAAAGATAGATCAGACCAAAATAAGTGACACATGAGGAGGAAAGAGGGACAGAGGGACTTTGTTCCAGATTAGGGACAGTGCCTCAAAATCAGGGACAGTTGGGAGCTATGGGTAAACTGTTTTTTGCAATAGAATTTATATGCAGCTCCTAGAACTTTTTTTTATATAAAGCTTATATTATTTCCAAACTAGCATGCATCTATTGACTTATGGTTAATGTTATACTTACAGAGGCCCTGTCCAGGGTGGAGCACTGCGAACAATATTATCAAACCTACTCTTCTACCGTTTAAGGTTTTGGTACTCTTATTTACTTACAGGTTTATTGCAATATCCTGTTTGAGGTGGGCCATTACTCATAACCCCCCCCCCCCCAAAAAAAGTGGGCTACCCATACAACACTTGCATTCAATGACTGGATTATAAAGCCTCGTACACACAACCGGCTTTCGCGTTGGGAAAACTGCCATGAGACCTTTTGGCCGGGAAAACCAGACGTGTGTATGCTCCATCGCAGTTTTCCTGACAGGAAAACTGCCGAAAAAAAAAAAAAAAAAAAGAAGAAGAGAACCAGCTCTTTTTTTTCCTGCCAGGATTCCCGGTGGTTTTTAACCCAGTAGTTTTCCTATGGGAATGCGATGGAGCATGCCCACGGCCGGGATTCCCGACCAAAGCTCTCATGGCAGTTTTCCTGTCGGGAAACCTGGTCGTGTGTAGGGGGAAAAAGTTACTGAGGAGGTTCTCGTTTTTCCCGGCGTTAAAAAGTCCGCCAGGAAACCTGTACGTGTGTACGAGGCTTCAGACTCACTGCAGTGCATCTGCATCACACTGCATCAAAGAAGTTAGTGCACACCTCTGACCATTTAGTTGTCTAGTTAACAGTCAGATCTCTCAGCTGCACTGACAAACAGCCTGGGGATACATTACAATTTTCAATCATCATTGCCTTTAGCTTATTATTTATCAGTAATTTACTCAGACGCTTTCATATATGTAGACCATTTCATTTTAAAAAGCATAGATCTCTTAAATAAGGGCGAGTTTAAGGAATAAAATAATCAGTCAAGGCTGGTATGTTGACATTTAAAAGAGTTAATCGACTCACTTCCACCTAATAATCTTGCTATTAAGTATTACTTTCATCCTGCAGAGCACTGCACCTTTCAAACGCTCAGTGGAATCGTTGATGACAGCAGGCCTGTACACTCAACACCCGAACAGAACAAAAGATTTCCCTCAGTGCTACACCACACACAAACTGTTTAGTTTGCTTCTTTCCCTTTGCGGCACCACAAGCTGAAAACTTAATTAATCAGATCCTGTAGTGAAGGCATGTGGCATAAACGCAATGATCTCCAGAAACTGCAGTGAGCACTACTATACACTCGTGCTTGTGTTTCTGAATCAATTACAAATTTGTTATGAATTAGCAGGACCAGTCAAAACATATCCATCAGTCACTTCTCTGAGCCAATAGCAGAGATGAACATGTACAGTTCTAAAATGTGAACAATAATGGTATTAAAAATGGTACTTAGTAATAGTGCAGCAGGGCATGCCTATATACACGTACATATTTAGATCTATTAAGACAAATAACCCACAAATTGTCACTTTTAACTTTTCCTTTAACTCTTCCAAAACATACCTTTTACGCTGGATTAAAAAATTCTGTTTTGTGAAGCTGGAGGACAATGTTTAGGCAAGTAGCAAATGTATTTATTTCATTTTGATCATCCCTACAACTGTATACAGCAGTTTCAAACATATATTCATTTAAGTTTTGTTTGAAAAATAAAAGGAGTACATTTCCAAATACTGCATCCTTATTTGAGTTACAAAAGGTACTGGAAAGTTATATGACGTTAGACACATGAAAAATGTTACCAATGATAAAATTCCTATGTGATGAAAAAGCATATTTATAAAAATAAAGTCAAAAGCCCGGACACAGACACTGGCGCATATTTATGCCGCTGTAGCGTATCTCCTTTACGCTACGCCGACGCAGCGCAGAGAGGCAAGCACTGAATTCACAAAGCACTTCCTATTAGCAGGGGCAACCAATGTTAACTATGGCCGTAGTTCCCGCGTCGAAGTTTAAAAAAAATACGTCGTTTGCGTAAGATGTCCGTGAATGGCGCTGGACGCCATTTACGTAAACGTCTAAGCAAATGACGTCGGGGCGACGTCATTTAGCGCAATGCACGTTGGGTAATTTACCCGACGGAGCATGCGCAGTACGCTCGGCGCGGGAGCGCGCCTAATTTAAATGGTGCCCGCCCCATTTGAATTGGGCGGGCTTGCGCCGAGCGAATTAACGATACACCGCCGCAAGTTTACAGGTAAGTGTTCTGAGAATCAGGATGTAAACCTGTAAACCTGCGGAGGTGTAGCATACATGACATACATTACGCTGCCCAGGAGCAACGTTAATGTAGGAGAATCTGGCCCATTGAATACTTTTTTGCACATATTGCTTATTTGAACATTCTATGAAGATTTTCTTCCTTAAATTTTGCACTTTATCATATTTGTTTATTATTAGCATTGATTATTTAGTATTAACTAGCACTGAGTAAACGCCACATTTTTTTCTGCTTTTTTATTATCCCAGTGTGAGAACACCTTTAATGTTGGCAGCTACTCATTAGTCTCCCCTGTTTATTGTTGGTTTGCGCATTAGTATCCATATTTTCTGATTGCCTCTATGCCACACCTCAATGATGAAGTAATACATGCAAAAAGAGGCCTGACCAAGTATTGCGAGCATACTATACTGTACAGCCATAGGTTTGAGAATGACACAAATATTAATTTTCACGTTTCCTGCTTAAGTGTTTTTGGATCTTTTTGTCAGATGTTACTATGGTAAACGGAAGTATAATTACAAGCATTTCATAGGTGTCAAAGGCTTTTATTGACAATTACATTAAGTTTGTGCAAAGAGTCAATATTTGCAGAGTTGACCCTTCTTTTTCAATGCCTCTGCAATTTGCCCTGGCATGCAGTCAATCAACTCCTGGGCCACATCCTGACTGATGGCAGCCCATTTTTGCATAATCAATGCTTGGCATTTGTCAGAATTTGTGGGATTCTTTTTGTTCGCCCACCTGTTGAGGAATGACCACAAGTTCTCAATGAGATATGGGTCTGGGGAGTTTCCTGGCCATTGACACAAAATTGTATGTTTTGGTCCCCAAGCAACTTCGTTATCACGTTTGCCTTATGGCAAGGTGCTCCATCATGCTGGGAAAATACATTGTTCCTCACAGAACTGTTTTTGGATAGTTGCTCTTGGAAGGTGTTTTTGTATTATTCTTTATTAATGGCGTGAGCCCACTCCCTTGGCTGAGAAGCAACCCCACACATGAATGGTCTTGGGATGCTTTATTGTTGGTATGACACAGGACTGATGGTAACGCTCACCTGTTCTTCTCCGGTCAAGGTTTTTTCTGGATGCCCCAAACCATCGGAAAGGGGTTTTATCAGAGAAAATTACTTTACCCCGTCCTCAGCAGTTCAAATCCTGTACCTTTTGCAGAATTATCAGTCTGTCCCTGATGTTTTTCCTGGCAAGAAGTAGCTTCTTTGCTGCACTTCTTGAAACCAGGCCATCCTCCAAAAGTCTTTGTTTCACAGCGCGTGCAGATACACTCACACCTGCCTGCTGCTATTCCTAAATAAGCTCTGCGCTGGTGGTGCCCTGATCCTGCATCTGAATCAACTGTAGGAGACTGTCCTGGCACTTGCTGGACTTTCTTGGGAGCCCTGAAGTCTTTCCCAAAAATGCAGTAGAAATTATATTGATGGGATCAAGTTCATTATCATGGCAAAGAGGGACTTTGCAATTAATTGCAATTCTATTGATCACCCTTCATAACATTCTGGAGTATATGCAAATTGCCATCATAAAAACTGAGACAGCTAAATTTGTGAAAATTTATATTTGTGTCATTCTCAAAACTTTTGGCCACGGCTGTACATGGATATACTTTTCAGTAAGCCAACATTTCTGTATTAAATATCCTTTCTTTTATTGGTCTTATGTAACATTCTAATTTACTGAAATGCTGAATTTGGGGTTTGGGGTCTAGCTGTAAGTCATAATCATCAAAAATTAAAAGAAAGAAATGCTTGAAATATATCACTCTGTGTATAACAAATCTATCTAAAATATAAGAGTTTCACTTTTTGAATTGAATTACTAAAAAAAATGACATTTTTGATGATATGCTAATTTCATAAAGATGCACCTGTACATATAATTTACTTCTTGCGATGTTTAGGCTAAATTTATCTTTGCTTTTAGTACATAATTTAGTGAACAGATTTTGGCATCTAATATTTTAAATTAAGCTTTTACAAAAATTGCGTTTTTATAATTTGGGTGTACACATATTTACATTATTATTTTCATTTTTGCTGTAATTTTTATGTAGATTTTAAGTCCTTGTAACCCACTTGAGAACCTAGAAGTCTGCTATTTACATTATAAGACGTATCAGGTCTCCCGATTTTGTCCATGTTATGTTATTATAAAGTACCCCCCCCCCCCCCCCTTTGGCTTTCAATCATCTCTATGACTAAGCCCCACTCAGTGAAAAGCAGTAGATGGGGCAATCCTAAGGCAGTGATGGTCAGTGCCATGCTTGTGGATGTCTTACACAATAAATGCAGATGACAGACATTTATCCTGTGTGTGGCCGCTCTTTTTTCTACATTGAGCACTTTGCCACAAGGCTGAATGAGATAATGTGGTGAATCTGTGCAGAAAGAGAACTTTTTTTATTTGTCATTGTGACACTGAAAGCCCATGCAAGGGTAACCTTTTGTGCGATTTAAAAAATTTACTTTTTTTAAAAAGTGGGCAAAAAGCTCTGAAATGTACCTCACTGACTGCCACTACATTTGAACTGAACCCCAAAATATACAATATACCGTATAGGCACACATATAATTATACACACATTTATACATATATAAACACATAAAGAGGGCACTCACAGGACTGGAGAAGCGTGTATGAAGTAACTTTCTCACGCCTTGATAATGGTGGCAGGGACCAACCAAGATTTCAGTTTTTACAAAACACAGCTACTTACTATGCATTATGTTGTAAAGTGAGTGCCATTTTGATTTGTTTACATACTAAAATACTTTTTTGTTATCAGGTCTCTTACCAAAGTAAACCTTCAGTTCCCTGCAAGAGAAGTAGCAGTATACTAATCTTTTTTGATAGAACATGTTAACTAGCTTCTCTCTGTTCAAAGGTTAAGCCTTAAGGCTTCCATATGTGCCTTTGGCATCTGAAATATTTTGGGAGTGTTAGATGCCGTGTCCCCTGCAACACTGTGGTTTCTCGCTCTAACCCCCCCTATGTCACTGCTATATACTGTAGTTATGTTTGGATTGGAGAAAGAACCCACTGCATGCAGCAAATCACAGGAATTTTACACTCCTGGAGCTGCTGAATGTCAAAACACTAAAGCCTGGTAAACACAGGTAGTTTTTTTCATTCAACCCAGTGAGCTGAATGAAAAAAAACCTGAGGAGCTTGCTGTACTAACTATGCAAAGTTAGTGTAGCAATCTCACTGCTGAGCTATAGTATTCTGACAGGAGGACTGCCCCCTTTGCCAGAACACACTGGTCAGTGCTGATCAGATTTTGGTCAGCTGCTGACATTCCAGTATGTCCATTCAACAAAAGATGGATGATAGACTGGCTTCTGTTGGACAGGCTGCTTTACACACTGGCCGAACATTTGGCCCGCTTGTGCCAGCCTAAAGGGAGGCCATAGATTGTGTGATTTATTTCTTGTAACCACAGGTTGCAGGAAAGAAAATCGCTTGATTCCCCCATGAACACAGTGTTGATGGGGAATTCCTCCCGTGGAGCCAGTTGAGGTTCGAACCATCTATGGCTGGCTTTAAAGGGGCCGTAGCACTGAAACAGAAGGTAGGTAGGAGATCTAACCAACAGCAAGGTTAGTATACCATTACTTCTCTTGCAGAAAACTTGCAGTTTAATTTGCTTCGAGATCAGATGGACACTGAGAGCAGGTACTACCCTTAAGCCCCATACACAACATCAGATTATCTGCAGATTTTTGTCTTCAGATTTACCAAAACCATGTAGTACAAGGGCCTGCCTGATTGCATACAAATTGAAACTCTTAAGGTTTGACCTCATATTATATGGTTTTGGTAAATCTGAAGACAAAAATCTGCAGAAAATCTGATGGTGTGTATGGGGCTTTAGCCCTCTTCCACGCGAAGCGCACTGCGTTGCTACGGAGTCCGCCAGCTCCCACTGGCTTAGCGGAAGATCTCTCCGCTGAGCCGGTGGATGACTTGTGCTATGGGGAGATCTGATGAAAATGGACAGCATGTACGGATGGGGACATATCGCCATCCATCTGATTTTGGCGGATCGGATGTCAGCGGACATGTCTCCACTGACATCCAACGCTCCATAGGACTGCATGGAGTGGCCGTTCAGGTCCGCCGTCAAAACTGACAGGAGGACCTGAACGGTCCGATCGTGTGAAAGAGACCTTAATACTAACTTATATATTGCAAATAGGTTTCAAAAGAGAGGACAAAGATTTTTTTCTTACCAATACACATTGACATTGTAACATGTCATGATTAACCATGCAATAAACACTAGCCACATACCATTTATTTCCACCCACGCAATGAAACTGATCACTAACATAAATTAAATAAGTGAAGGCTTAAAGGTCAAGTAGATTTCCAATGGCATAACAAGTAAATCGAATTGAATATATACAAGTTCTACCTTTTATCATGTGCTTACAGAAATTACGTGTATGATAACCATAATCTGATGTAATAGAGACACACACCTTAAATGATGGCAAATATAGATTTCATCAGCTATGAATTCATTTCTGGCAATTACCGTTTTTAGATTATTTCATGCAGTAAATCTGTCGTACCCTACTTCTAATGTAATCATTATGTTAGAAATCACCTTGCAGTGATTTTATGCAATTCCTTAATACCTATGTCAGACAACACCATTAATCTTGTGCCATGCAATATATTTAATTGTGGGTAATGGGGAGGGGATGACTTTTGCCACTAAGGTGAGGTACACAGGACAAAGCTATCATAGAGCTGCCTGGACTTGATACTTGGAACACCGAGGGTCACTAAACATAGAAGAGATCTAGATCATATCAGTCATCACCTCTCTGATCTTTTACATTTATATATTCACTCATTCCATGGCACAGAAAAAGTCAACACAGTAATCCAAAAAGCAAACATGCCACATCCTTATGAAATCTGAGCACACCACTCCAGAACAAAGGAGCCCTTTCCCTTCATATTCAAGCTTAGAAATGCACAGTAAAGATCAACACACTGGCATGCGCTTCACTCCCTCTGGAACCAGCACATATTTTACCTTCAAATGTTCATGCTAGATTATAACTGCATAAAAAGTAGGAGCCACTGTGCTATGCCTACCATCTAGTGAGACTGCATTCACCAAATGACTGGTAGCAGATTATTGTTTTTTGGACCTATGGACCTTTATATGCTATTATAATGGTGACAATTGTACATAGCCTTGGAAGTATTTATACCCCTTGAAATTTGCCATGTTTTGTCATGTTACAACCAAAAACGTAAATGTATTTTATTGGGATTTTATATGATAGACCAACACAAAGTGGCACATAATTGTGAGGTGGAAGGAAAATGATAAATGGTTTTCATTTTTTTTTACAAATAAATATGTGAAAGTGTGGCGTGCATTTGTATTCAGAACCACCTTTCACTGCAATTACAGCTGCAAGTCTTTTTGGGGATGTCTCTACCAGCTTTGCACATCTAGGAGAGTGACATTTTTGCCCATTCTTCTTTGCAAAATAGCTCAAGCTCTGTCAGATTGGATGGAGAGCGTCTGTGAACAGCAATTTTCAAGTTTTGCCACAGATTTTCAATTGAATTTAGGTGTGGACTTGGCTGGGCTATTCTAACACATGAAAATGCTTTGATATAGATCATTCCATTGTAGCTCTGGCTGTATGTTTAGGGTCATTGTCCTGCTGAAAGGTGAACCTCCACCCCAGTTTCAAGTTTTTGGCAGACTCTAAGATTGCCCTGTATTTGGCTCCATCCATCTTCCCATCAACTCTGACCAGCTTACCTGCCATTGATGAAGGAAAGAATTTCCACAACATGATGCTGCCAACACCATGTTTCACGGTGGGGATGGTGTGTTCAGGGTGTTGTGCAGTGTTTGTTTTCCACCACCATTTTACTTTTGGGCCAAAAAGTTCTATTTTCTATTTTTCTATATCTGACCAGAGCACCATCTTCCACAAGTTTGCTGTGTCCTCCACATGGCTTTTTACAAACTGAAAATGGGACTTCTTATGGCTTTCTTCTTGCCACTCTTCCATAAACACCAGATTTGTGGAGTGCACAACTAATAGTTGTCCTGTGGACAGATTCTCCCACCTGAGCTGTGGATCTCTGCAGCTTCTTCAGAGTTACCATGGGCCTCTTGGCTGATTCTCTGATTAATGCTCTCCTTGCCTGGCCTGTCAGTTTAGGTGGACGGCCATGTCCTGGTAGTTTTTTTTTTATAACCTAACCCTGCTTTAAACGTCTCCATAACTTTGTTTCCTGACCTCCATGTTGCTATTTGTTCACTAAGGTTCTCTAACAAACCTCTGAGGGCTTCACAGAACAACTGAGAATAAATTACACACAGGTGGACTCTATTTACTAATTAGGTGACTTCTGAAGGCAATTAGTTCCACTAGATTTTAGTTACGGGTATCAGAGTAAAGGGGGCTGAATACAAATTGCACTCCACACTTTTTAGATACTTATTTGTAAAAAAACTTTGGACGCAAATTATCATTTTCCTTCCACTTCATAATTACGTGCTACTTTGTGTTAGGCTATTTAGGTTGGAACATGACAAAATGTGGAAAATTTCAAGGGGTGTGAATACTTTTTCAAGGCACTGTATACTGGTTCCTGGTGCAGCCTCTTCAGGGGTGTAATGAATATTGCAGTTTTGGAACTATCCCTGTTTGTTTTTTTTATTATATAACTACTGTATGTTTTAAAGCGGAGGTTCACCCAAAAGTGAACCTCCGTCCCTCCGGTGTCACATTTGACACCTTTCAGGGGGGAGGGGGTGCAGATACCTGTATAAAACTGGTATTTGCACCACTTCCTGGTATAGACTCCCATGGGAGTCCCGCCTCTCCACGTCACCCCCCCCCCCCCCGTTGTGTTCTGGGAAACACACGGCTCCCAGAACACAGCGGGGAAAGGCGCAGCGTGACTCGCGCATGCACAGTAGGGAATCGGCAGTGAAGTTGCAGTGCTTCACTTCCCGATTTCCTCACCGAGGATGGCGGCTGGGGAAGCCGAGAGCTGAGCGGTAGCGGGCGACCTGGACAGGTAAGTGTCCATTTTTTAAAAGTCAGCAGCTACTGTATTTTTAGCTGTTGGCTTTTAAAAAAAAATTCAGATGAACCTCCACTTTAAATCTTCAATGAATAATAAAGAAAAAGCAGCTGTATTTTGTGAGCATAACTTACTTAGGGGGTCACACCTAAAAAGTCCCATATTTTTCTCCTGTTGAAATGTGAGCTATAATATTATTATACAGGATTTATATAGTGCCAACAGTTTGCGCAGCACTTAACATTTACAATTTACAAGACATTACAATACCATTACAATTTGGTACAAGAGGAATTAGAGGGCCCTGCTCACTGGAGCTTACAATCTAGGAGGGAGGGTCAATTGATACAACAGGTAATAGCTGTGGGGATGAGCTGATGGAGAAAGTAAAACAGTGTATTAGAAGCAGCATAAGCTTCTATATATACATTTTGGTAATTTTACCATGAATAAAATTGGTGTTTTTGCATCTAAAAATGCTTTATATCTCGTTAGTCAATTGTCTCATTAACAAAATAGTAAAATTTTCTAATTTTTCAAAATAGTAAACTGTGGGTTAAAATCTGTACTGAGTTTCTAGTTATTGCTGTACTGACAAATTTTGTGAGTAAATTCCTGAAAATGGACTGTGACCTTACCGTAACTATATATAAAAAAAAAGGTTGATAAAAAGTTCAACATGGCACTGGCATCAAAGCACCTCCCTTATCACACTCCTTTTATCTGCAATAATAAAGATCACCTCTGCAGTCAATTATGTATATCTCGTAATCAGTAAGAGTAGAAAGCGCTAGTGCTGTGTGATAATGAAACTGTCTGCCCCTTCTAACCTCTATTGAAAAGCCCTTCATGGGGCTACGTCACTGTCTCCTTAGGAACACACCCATGAAAGCACAGTAATGCCGCCGCATGACTCAGAGCCATGATGAGAGAGGAATCTCTGGTTTCTCTGCGGAGTCAACAATTAATACCTTTCATTTAATCCATACTCTTTTTAAAACATATGTATTAAATTAGTAAAATAGTACTCCTCTAGCTTACATGAATTTATTTCTACAAATGTGATAAGGCCTAAAACTACACAGATCTGTCTGCAATTGTAAATTAACTTGTGGGTGGCAACCACCTTCTATATAATATTTGAATATCAAGGGGTTAATCTTCTACACTACCTTGCTACTAAAGTGGAACTCCAGCCTTGCAATCTCCCATCCCCCGATATCTATCTATCTATATCTAGATATATATCTAGATGTATATACAGTGGGGATCGAAGTTTGGGCACCCCAGGTAAAAATTTGTATTAGTGTGCATAACAAAGCCAAGGAAAGATGGAAAAATCTCCAAAAGGCATCAAATTACAGATTAGACATTCTTATAATATGTAAAAAAAAAGTTAGATTTTATTTCCATCATTTACACTTTCAAAATTACAGAAAACAAAAAAATGGCGTCTGCAAAAGTTTGGGCACCCTGCAGAGTTAATATCTTGTACTGCCCCCTTTGGCAAATATCACAGTCTTTCAATTCTTGTTTGAGGTATCTTTGCCCATTCTTCCTTACAAAAGTCTTCCAGTTCTTTGAGATTTCTGGGCTGTCTGTCACGCACTGCTCTTTTAAGGTCTATCCATAGATTTTCAATTATGTTGAGGTCAGAAGATTGTGAAGGCCATGGCAAAACCTTCAGTTTACGCCTCTTGATGTAAACTATACACACTGACTGTACATTCTCCTTTAGATCTACCATCAATTATGTAGTGCAAGGGCCTGCCTGATTGGATACAGAGTGATTGACTAGAAAGGCGTTTCCTCCTATTATATACATTTAGTAAATCTAATTTTGGCCAATGTATGGCCATCTTTATACATCTAAAATTACTAGTTGTGCTTTCAGTGCCATTAATTTGTAACGGCACACCAAACACAGAAGCGAATGGCAAATGCTGCAACACGCACAGTAAAAAATACGCAACCCACAAAAACACCAACATGTCCCATAAGCCACATATATCACAGCCCATTTAAAGCAGGGGTTCACCCAAAAAAAAATATTTTAACATTACATTCAGCCGAGTTGCCAGAATGACAATCGGCTGTTTTGTTTTTATTTTATCCCCGTACATACCGCATTTTCACCGCCGCTTCCGGGTATGTCTTCTGCAGGACAGGGCGTTCCTAATTGATTGACAGGCTTCCGACCGTCGCATACTGCGCGTCACGAGTTGCCGAAAGAAGCCGAACGTCGGTGCGCAGGCGCCGTATAGAGCCGACTCGCAGTCCGGCTTCTTTCGGCAACTCATGACGCGCTGTATGCGACGGTCGGAAGCCTGTCAATTAGGATTGCCCAGTCCCGCAGAAGACATACCCGGAAGCGGCCGTGAAAATACGGTATGTACGGGGATAAAATTAAAAAAAAAGCCGATTGTCATTCTGACAACTTGGCTGAATGTAATGTTAAAACATTTTTTTGGGGTGAACCCCCGCTTTAAATCAGCAGGCTGCTCTATGCGTATCAGAGGAAAAATGAGTCACAAAACTGCGAGTTTCCGCTATGCAGAGATGTGAACGGGGCTTGACAGCTGAGTGTTTCTGTCCCCTCCCTCCTATGTACTTGTATACAGATGGCCATACACTATACAATCTGATTGTATATTGTGTATTTAGTGAGGATGATCACTGATTGATTGCATTTCATTTAAAAAACATGCAGCTGGGAGTGGGAGGGTAGATGATGCAGGGTGTGTGCTGAAGTCAGCTGGTCAACTTCTTCCTGTGGCATGACCTAATGTCTGTAAGGCCTCGTACACACGGCCGAGTTTCTCGGCAAAAAACAGCAAGAAGCTTGCTGTTTTTTTTTTTTTTGCCGAGGAATCCGGTCGTGTGTACACTTTTCAACAAGGAAACCGCCGAGGATCTCGTCGGGCCAAAAAGAAAGCATGTCTTCTTTTTCCTCGACGGCAATGGGAAAATTCGGCTCGCTGAGATCCTCGGCGGCTTCACAAGGAACTCGACAAGCAAAACGATGTGTTTCGCCCGTCGAGTTCCTCGGACGTGTGTACAAGGCTTAAGGACGCAAGACAGAAGCAATAGATACATTTAGATCCAAAAGATACATTTTGATAGATACGTTTTGAATCATGGATGTAGGACAGTAAGGTACGGGTCTGTAGATTTTATGGAAAACTTTGCTATTTTTGCAAAGAAGTACATGAGTGCTATATTGGTGCATAGGGGAGCTGGAATTTAGAACAAAAAAGCAAAAGGTGAACTTAGCCTTTAAGGGTAAATAACATACATAAAGTACATTAAATGCAGATATAATCTTACGGGAATACGTCTGTTGAAATAATTAGTCCAGCGACATTGCTGTGAGCATATGGGGGCCAGGGAACAGGTTTTGAGCCAGGCTGTGTCCAAAAATACCAATTGCCAATCAGCCGTCGACAGGTCGGCACAACGTCGTAGCTGTACGTCGGTCCCTTTAAGCGGGATTGCAGGTGCACGTGCGTGCCCGCTGCATCGTGGGGGTGCCGATGCTCGTGACCAGCGGTCATCATCGCGAGTGATCATGGGCACGAGAGCCAGAACAAATCCCTGTCTCTAAGTCAGTCCCCTCCCCCTACAATTAGAAACACACTAGGAAACACAACCCCTTGGTCGCCCCCTAGTCTTAAAGGGTTTTTAAAGGTAACACTTTTTTTCTTAAATAGCTTCCTTTACCTTAGTGCAGTCCACCTTCACTTACCTCATCCTTTGATTTTGATTTTAAATGTCCGTATTTCTTCTGAGAAATCCTCACTTCCAGTTCTTCTGTCTGTAACTTCACACAGTAATGGGAGGCATTCTCCCTGGTGTGGAGTGTCGTACTCACCCCTCCCTTAGACTAAAGGAGAGTCAGGACGCTGTCTACGTTGCAGATCGAGAAAGAAGCTGTGTGTTAGTGGGTGTCTTGACTCTCCTGTAGTCCAAGGGAGGGGGCGAGCACGACACTCCACACCAGGGAGAAATCCTCACATTACTGTGTGGAGTTACAGACAGAAGAACAGGAAGTGAGGATTTCTCAGAAGAAATAAGGACGTTTAAAATCAATATCGAAGAATGAGGTAAGTGAAGGAGGACTGCACTAAGGTAAAGGAAGCTATTTAGGAATAAAAATGTGTACCTTTACAACCCCTTTAACCCCTCCCTGCCAGTAATATTTTTACAGTAATCAGTGCCTTTTTATAGCACTGATCGCTGTATAAATGCCATTGGTCCCAAAAATGTGTCAAAAGTGTCCACCATAATGTTGCAGTCCTGATAAAAATCAGAGAGCGCCGCCATTACTAGTAAAACAAATATAATAATAAAAATGCTATAAATCTATTCCCTATTTTGTAGAAGCTATAACTTTTGCGCAAACCAATCAATATACGCTTATTGCGATTTTTATTACCAAAAATATGTAGAAGAATACATATCGGCCTAAACTGAGAAAAAAATTGCTATTTTAAAAAAAACTTGTGTTTTTTTCAAAATTGTCGCTCCTTTTATGTTTATAGCACAAAAAATAAAAATCGCAGAGATGATCAAATACCACCAAAAGAAATCTATATTTGTGGTAAAAAAAGATCAATTTTGTTTCGGTACAATGTCGCAAGACCGCGCAATTGTCAGTTAAAGCGACGCTGTGCCGAATTTCAAAAAATGGCCCAGTCATTGAGCAACCAATTCTTCCGAGGCTGAAGTGGTTAAAAACTAAAGAGATGTGTCTGGTGAGAAAACCATATCCCATTATTAGTATTTCCCTAGCATTTAGTTTGCAGTTTATGATCTGCACTGCTCCCCTCCCTTCGACTTTATTTAAACAATAAAGATCATGCATCCTGAGCATTTCTGTTTATGGCCAGAGTGGAGCAAAAATATATTGCAAGATGGTTGGATTATGCTTACATGTCCAAATATTCTCTACTGTGGATGTCTAGCCTAATTTAAGCCTATTCTGTATTGCGGAGCCTGTCCACGACATAAACCTTGAGTATTTTTTGTATCTGTGTGCTTATTGCTTTAGTAAATCCTTCAGTAATGACAGACTCCAGTGCAAATTATGAAGAGAGACAGCAAATTATTTATAAAAAAGAATCAGGAAAAAACAAAATCACAAGAAATTTTGGTACTGAGGTAGAGTATGAAAATACTCTTAAACCTACAGATGATATCATTGTATTCATTCATGCTGATATGTACATTGTTTATACTGTTTTAATTACATTTTTTATAAGACAAAGAGCAAATTAAAGATCTAAAAACTGGTAGTTTTTATTGTAGAAATCTTCTAGCATCATTCAGATCATCAGAACTCACAACCCTGGAGATCATGCCAGGTTTTAGGTTTCCTTTGGCAAATGAGACACTACGAAAACAATAAACTGTATCAAGCAGTATACAAATTAAAGAAAGTAGTCATACCAGATTTTTTGAGTGCAATATTTCCTGTTAGGACAGGGCTGACTATCCTAGCAGGAAATATGGGCCTATGCCTTATGCCTCGTACACACGACCATTTTTCTTGGCAGGAAAAAAACAAAGTTTTTCCAGATGCGATTCCTCTCCAGCCTGACCAAAGCGTGGTGACGTACAACGGGACTATAAAGGGGAAGTTCCTTTCAAATGGCGCCACCCTTTTGGCTGCTTTTGGGCTGCATACTTGATTCTGAGCATGCACGTTTTTTTTCCCCTCGGAAAAGCATACACACGACCGTTTTTCGCAACGAGAAAAAGACTGACGGGAAACACGACGAGAAAAAAGAGAGCTGGTTTTAATTTTTTTGCGGGCAGTTTTTTTGTCTAGAAAACTTCTAGGGAGCATACGCACGACGGGTTTTCACGAACAATAAAAAAATGTCAGTTTTCTCGCCGTGAAAACCGGTCGTGTGTACAAGGCATTAGTCTGAGATAAAACTTTTAAATTGACAATAGTGTAGCTTTACCATGCTAATATCATTTTAAAAAAGTGGTGTTAAATCTTTTTAAATATGCATTTTACATTAACGCATTAAAATGCCTTGTGACCTGCCATGAAGATCATTGTTCAGGCAGAGGCCCTGCCCATGTCAACCATTTAGCACTAAGGAAACCTGGTTTAGAGCAATAATGTGCAGCTCTTGCTTGAGCGAGTGGATGTTGATGTTCAACAAGGAGAATCCCATTTTTTTCTAGATGTCCCCATTTTCACTTATATGCTAAGTCATCCTACACTCAAAAAAAGTATTTTTTTTTTCTTCTCCAAGCTGGTTTTGCCCAATAGACTTCAATGGAAGTGCACATTTTTGCAACTGAAGAACTCCACTCCACCTCTAGAACTGTTTACCTCTCTTTGCTCATGCCAGGAAACAAGTGCTGGAAGCTTGATACAAATGGCAAAATGCTTGCACATAGCTTGTAAAATTACAAAAAAAAAACAATAAAAAAAAAAAAAGAAATGCTGTAAAAACAGGAAAATGTTTTGCTTACACTCTTGCAGCGGGTCAGCAAAACAGCCAAATCTTAACAGTAGGATGACAGCAAAGGTAGTCACCATAGTGCTTCAAAGACAAGTTCAGTTTTGGATAAGCAAAATCATGGCATCCTCTGCCAGAGGGCCACTGGAGCACAAGTATGTTTGGGGTCGAGCTATATTCCTCAACCTGACATGTTGTGGAGTTTTCTTTAATATTTTGGACATTTTACAAGTATTCTCACGTATGTTAAACAGCATTTTAGATTAAGTGCCTGTTTGAGCAGTGATTTTGGAAATCAAAGATTAAATGTAGTGGCTATACAAATGTCACATTGACATTTTCTTTTATAATTGGAACTCTATTTTCTCTATCCACAGCAAAATGAAAACTGTTAAGTGTCTCATCAGACAACAGTAAATGACATGAATATTTAAATGCATAGCAGGTGAAAGTAAAGCTGTGGGGGTGAAAATGCAAGTGCTCATTGGAAAGAATGACTTCACACAAACACAACTCACTATCAGATTAGAACGCAGAGTGACTCATTCTTTGTTATGAGAGACAGCAGTTAACACCCACAGCACAAAGACTAGTTTCCCCTGCTGACAGCGATTACGCTCACACACTGCATTGCTTGAGATAGAAGGCATACTACTAATTCCCGCAGTGCTCTGGCTAGTCATTACACCTCCTGACACAGCAATACTGTAGCGTACAGACACACTGGCTTTTACCATGACTTTATGGGAGCGAATCGCTCTTAACATTCTATTAAAGGAAACCTGTACTGAGAGAAACATGGAGGCTGCCACTGCTGACTTCTTATTCTGAAAATATGAGTTGCCCGGCTGCCATTCTCTAGCACCAATAATCTCTTGGGTTGATTTACTACAGGCACATAGTCTATTTGCTTTGCAAGAGAATTTACTCTTAAATTACTTAAATTTACTCTTGAATGAGGCAAAGCTCCAATCATGTGCAAGTAAGCAAAAATAAAAAATAAATGTTCCTTGCACATGATTGGGTATTCGTTGCAAAGTGAATTTTCAACATATTCACTACACTAGGTGGAAATGTCCTTGCCAAGTAAGCAAGCCTATTTATCTGTTTCAAGTCTATAAAGCTGGCCATATATGGGTCATTTTTTTTTTCTGTTCAACCAGTGGGTTAAAAAAAAAAAAAAAAAAAAAGCTTACTTCCCTGCTGTCTCATGGTATTCTGACAGCTGAGAGACTCCTCCGCCACCAGAATACACTGATGAGTACTGCAGCATATTGCCTGCGGCACTGATTGAGCGGACATATACCATCAGGGTGGTTCTATAGACGTCAATCAGTAGATCAAATTCTGTTCAACCACAGTGACAATACATGGATCGAAATTTGGCCGGTCACTGCTGAACTGGCTGAATTTAAATCCACGTGTGGCCAATTTTACTCAAAACAGTGTTCAAGCCTAGTTCTCAGCCAGGCAACCCCCTATTTTTTTTAACAAAGTTAGCATATTTCTAGATTAAAACACAACACTTTCACCATTACTTGCAATAATATTTACAGTGCTGACAATAAGACGATATGCATTGGAGCTGACACTATGCCTGAAAATCTAACCATGTACAAGGTGCTCTAATGCTTTTGTGTCCCAATTAAATTAACCTTATCTGTTTCTTTTTTATTAAAGCTCCCTGCAGCTAATACCTAACAGCTTCAGATGCAGAGTATAGCTCTCTATTACAAACCTGCCCCCCTCTGAGTCCAGACTTCAGTGCAAAGAATATCCCTCCTAGTCATGTGCCTGATCAGCAGCCTTCTGTCAGATCATCAGAAGTTGGCATTTAGACATTAGCAGTAGCAGTTTTAAAAAAGATTATAAAATGATACTTATTGAGTTGTGGTGTTTGTACTAAGTCATTTTCGCATGAGTCTAAGCACTGGTAAGCCTCTTCTTCAGTTACCTGTTTACCAAGAATTTATATAGTGCTTGCAAGTGCTTAGTTGTCAGGTGGTTTGGGTTTTATTTTGTCATCATCAATTAAGATATAGATTTTGTCATGTCTACATCAATATAAAGATTAGGACAATGCCGTTATGTCAAAGACATACAAAACATTATGAGAAAGAGAAGGTGAATGTGCAAGATGGTGGCTTAGTACGTTGAAGGGAAGGGAGAGTTTATATTTGGCAGCTTCTGATCATCCTAATGAGCAAGAGGAGAACATTACACATGCTGTTTTCATGATCTTTGCATGTACGGAAACTCTCATAAAGGTATATGTGTTATTGATTTATCTCTATTTGATCAAATGAAAATATATGGCATTTTCAAGCCTAGATCAGGTAATTGATCCCTTTCATTCCATACATGGTCAGAGTGTTGTATGATTATCTGGAAAAAATTGTATTATGTGACAATCTATTTGTTAGAAAGTCAATTAACGATGTGTGCACTATAGAGGCACCTTGTAACATTAAATAATAAACTTAGAGGTACAAGAAAACTCAAATATACTACCTTTTGGGTAGTACAGCACCAAAGCGAGGCTTGGTATAAAATGATATAAAGCTTCTGCTGATTAGCTTAAGTATGTAACAATAAATTTGTGAGTTACAAACAATCTGCTCATCCATAGTTCAATATCTCTAAGCTAAGAAGAGGTCATAGCTGTAAGAGAGATGCTTTTGAATAAATACATAAAGCTTTAGCACTCTAAGTACTGCAATAGATCATGAAAAATTCATCTGCTCCTCACTTGAGACCCTCACCATTTCTCAGATATACCAATGATTACTCTCTTAAATCACACAGAAAATGGAGACCAAGACATTGAGACTGCTTCTTAACGATCGTTATACCCTTACGTCAAGCAGAGAAGCTGGACATTACTGGCACTGCAGACTGCAATGAGATCATCTGTACTCAATTAGTGTACAATCATCAAATGAGGGGGAAAAAGCAAACACTTCTTATTATTAAGGAAGGCATTACACAGATACTCTATGCTTGGCCCATGTCCAGGAGACAGTCTGAAGTTGTACTGGAGAATGACATTGTGAGTCTGGCCCAAGTTACTTTATCAGGTTGCAAATTACTTTGCAAGTCCAGCCTTGCATTACATGGTTTTAAATAACTATTGATTCATCTGTCTTTTAATGAAAATGTCAGATAAAAGACCAGCAATCAAACCATACCAATTTTTCCTTTCATTTCAAGCGTCTTTCACTCCACCTTTTCAAGTGCAACCATATCCCAACATTTTAATTCCATGTCCTTTTTCTGGAATGCATAAGGCTGCTGCTTTAATGGTACATACAAATAGTCTTAGTACTTCAGTCATTCATACTTTAGTTCAACAACATTTCTAAAATGTTCTAGCCCATTATTATAATAACTATTGTGTAGTATACAAAGGGCAGTTTTTACAATGACTGAACAAATTTTGAACAGCAATTATTTGGCAAAGAGCACAGCATCAAGCATCATCCAGATCATAGGGAGTTTTGCTGCTGTCCTGCATATGATTAAATAGAAAGCTAGCATGTGGGGGGGAGCCAGAGGGATTTACAGGTAGTCATGGAAATATCATGGCACTTCAGTTTAAAAAATAAATCAAAAAGGAAAATCTAACCAGGGCTACCAGTCTTACCAGACCTGTCGATCAAAATTGGTGAACCATGTTCATACAATTGCTGCAATGTAACCAAGTTCTTTAGTACTGCTTTCAAACAATGCCGCTAATCTCCTAGTAAGGTAAGGGCATGTTTCCATATATCCACATGTTTCCAAAGCAAATTATTTTAGCATTAGAATATATACTTCCTCTTTGTTATCATTCCAGTGATAAACTTTGATTAGTGAAAGAAGATTTGTGTAACTGAACACAAGCAATAAAATGGGAACGGAGAGAAGACATAGGTCAACTTTTCAAAAACACACATTTCATTAAATCTGTGCTTAAGGTTTTCTTTTAAAAGAAAACAGAAATTGAGCAGATGGCTGACTTGTAAGAATGCATAATTAATGCATAATTAAATGAATACATAACTTTTTTTAAAACCTTTTCTTTCTGAAATCTGTGCAATATCTCCACATATTTCCTTCTTTTTGTCCCACTGCATTAGTTTAACTTTTTGTTTTCACCCTAATCCTGCTAGGGATTGCTTAAAGCGGAGTTGCACCCAAAAATGGAACTTCAGCTTTTCCGGTTCCTCCCCCCCTCCGATGTCACAGTTGGCACCTATCAGGGGGGAACAGATACATGTATAATACAGGTATTTGCTCCCACTTCCGGCAATAGATCGCTGCAGATTACGCGGCGATCTACTCCGTGTCTGGCCCCACCTCTGTCCCCCTTGCTGTCTTCTGGGAGACACACAGGTTCCAGAAGAGAGCAGGGATCAGTGAGGAAGCGCAGAGCTTCTACCGCATGCGCAGTAGCAAACTAGGCTGTGAAGTCGCAAGGCATTAGCAAAAAAGTTACCATAGGGTAAGCTAAAAGAAGGCAATGCCAGTCTTTAAAATGATCATCACTTTGCCTATTCAGGGAAAAGTGACGAATTCCCCTTAAAAGCCTGCAGTGACACACTTGTACTATTCAGTCAGTCTCTCCTTAAGTGCTCTGTTTATCTTGTGTTGTTACTTTTGGGGTTATTTACGAAAGGCAAATCCACTTTGCACTACAGTCACTGTAGATCCGAGGGGGACATGCAAGAAATATAAAAAACAGCATTATAGCAGGTACATGATTGGATGATAAAAAACAGCAGAGTTTCCTCTTATTTCAGATCTTCCCCTCAGATCTACAGCAACTGCACTTCCAAGTGCACTTGCATTGTACTTGCAGTGAACTTGTAGTGCAGAGTGGATTTACCTTTAGTAAATCCACCCCTTTGTGTTGGTTTGGTAGATGACATTGTTTAGACCTGGAAATTACCCACCTTGCCTGATCACTGCATCATGTTTCCCCCATAGCTTTAAGAACATGGTCTTTTGTGATGGTGCTGAAGGAGCCACAGAACAGTGGGGTAACGAAACCTAGAATAGGCAAGTATAGGTTGGTGGGTGGGGTGTAGAGCATTCAACCTGCATTGTATTTCTCCATCCTACAGAAGCATCATTATATGTGCACAGTGAACTGATCTTTGGTCTACTTTACCTTTGCTTGTTGCATTACTGCTGATGAAATTATACCAAATGTGTATGTGTAGCATTTTGTAGTAGGAGCATTAGTGTTTAATTAGCTTTTATGCAATAAAAGGAGAAAAGGAAGCTAAAAAACGCTATTAGTAGCATTTAGGAGCATTAAGCCCATGTTCACATTGGGCCGATTTGGCATGTAATTTGACATGTCAAATCGCATGCTAAATCAGAGCCTATTGCCGGCAATGGCACCCTCTTTGCAGCACTGCACAGGTTCCCAAAAGTAGTTTCTGCACTACTTTTTGCTACTTTGGGGGTGATTTCAATAGACATCTGTGCACAAACCCACACAGATGTCTGTCAAATCGACCCCCGAAGTCGGACTGAAATGCTGGTTTGAAATCGTGCAAGTTCAGCTGAATGATTTCAAACCCACCCTCAGTGTGAACGAAGGCTTAAGAGCATTTCTGCTGGAAAAACGCTCCAAGAAAATTGACAAAAAATATTTTTTTCTGCTCCCAAACCCTAAACAAATGCTAAAAGCCTAAAGTAGTGTGCATGGACACATAGCGTAACACTATTCAGCTTCTAGGAGCTTAAAAAAACGCTGGTATGCATGGAGCCTAAAGCTGCTAAAACGCTACTACAAGCTGGCACAAAAATGCTATTATCAGTATTTTTCATCCAGCATTTTATTAGCATATTAAAAAAAAAGCTAGTGAGCATGAAGTCTAACGCCGCGTACACACGATCATTTTTCGGCATGAAAGAAAACATTGTTTTTAAAAACGTCATTTAAAATGATCGTGTGTGGGCTACACATCGTTTTTCAGTTTCTGAAAAACGTAAAAAAAAAAAAAAAATTGAACATGCTGCATTTTTTAACGTCGTTTTAAAAAATGGCGTTTTTCGGGTTGTAAAAAATTATCGTGTTTGGGCTAAAACGACGTTTTAAACCCGCGCATGCTCAGAAGCAAGTTATTAGATGGGAGCGCTCATTCTGGTAAAACTACCGTTCATAATGGAGTAAGCACATTCATCACGCTGTAACAGACAAAAAAGCGCAAATCGTCTTTTACTAACAAGGAATCAGCTAAAGTAGCCCAAAGGCGAATAGAACTTTCCCTTTAAAGTGCCGTTGTACGTGTTGTACGTCACCGCGCTTTGTTCATCATTTTATTAAAACGATGGTGTGTGGGCAACATCGTTTTTAATGATGAAGTTGGAAAAACTTCGTTTTTTGGACATGATGAAAAACAACGTTTTCTTTCATGCCGAAAAATGATCGTGTATACGTTGCATAATAGCTTTGTTACCTCCTGTATATTTATTATATATTCTTTTGTTTAAATTTTACAAGTTTATTAACTGCGTCTACATTTTCATTACTTCATCCTCATTTTAGAAATAAAATGTTTAATACATTGTGCTTCTCTGATACGATCTGTAGATCATTCTGACTCAACAGTAGCTGCTTACATGAGGACAAACTATTGCTTTAGACTGGGGGTGGTATGTATTCTGTTTAGAACCAATCATCAGATGGTCAAATTACATTCTCTTTACAACACAGAGCAAAGAAATAATAATAAAAAAAGTCAGCATAGCTAGATCTGCTGACTGCATATGGTGAATAAGAGGAATTCAGCATTGCATGTTCTCTGTAGTAATAAACCAAAAAATATACACAATGTATGCAGAATTTAATGTATCAAATTTACCCCAAACATTCTTTTTTTTTAACCAAAGTTTTCTTAAGTAACAGCCACACCAACATTTTGAGAAAAACTGAATTTTTGCACTTAAAAAAGAAAATGTGTATATGTGTACTAAAAAGATTTTTCAGGAACGTTTAGAAGAGAAAAAAACAAGAAGAGCATTGAAAACAAGAAGAGTATTGTAACCAAGTGGTTTAGACATCCAAGAATCATAGACAAGCTTCATATTTCTAAGAAATGTGATCCACAGCAGTGGGTACCTGTACACCGTTCTGAGTTCCTGTGGTTTTGTCATTTTTACCTATGAAACCATTGTTATTGGTTATGAGTAATTGTCAGTGAAAGTGCAATTATTGATCTTAAAATGTTTCCATACCCAGTTTTTATTTTTTTTATAGAATGGGGAAAAGCTTTAATGCTATCTGGGGTGCCATTAAAGAGATCCTTTTTCTTACTTCCTGTCCTAGGGACAACCTTTTTACCAGACAGGAAATTAAGCAATAACTCCAACAGAGCTTCCTATGGCAATAAAACCTGATAGGATTTCCAATCCTTCCCTACTTTATTCAAATTAAAACAAAAACTAAAATGTGTCTATAGATACATTTTACAAGAAGTACTGTTCTCACAGCACACCATGGAAAGCACACAACATAAGTTAAGCAGACGAAAATCTCAAATCCCTTAACCTTTACATCAACAGAGAAAGATCTGAATAACCAGAAGTACAACACATGGTATAACAAAATATATACAGAATATATTGCTAAGCTCTGTTAAAAGTGACAGACAGAAACATGGTTTCCCCTACCTACTCCAAAAGGTGAACGTGATTTTAATAAAAAAAATTGTTTTTAAGAAAGCTCTGAGGCAGGTTTATGCAAGAGACAGAAGATATGATTAATGCCACCCACCTGTATACAGGAAGTGTTGGGGTAACACAGATAGTATGTATTGTACCAGCTCTTGATCTTCATCTAAGAAGCGAACATATAAGTGAATAAAAACATATGCATCTTTCTGTGCACCACTCCCTTTCCCACACCGGAAGCCCCCAACCACATGTGTGCACTGAAAAATCTATCACTCTTAAAGAGAACAGAGCATAACCAAGGTAAGATTTCAAAATAAACACTCTACAGTAATGTGGTAAGACGCTGGGTATAGGATTAGACAAAACACTAAGCCTTGCAGTGGTGGTTATTATCCAGATTTACGAGGACAGAATGTAAAGAAAAAAATAACTCATAATTCATGCTTAGAATGAACTTGACAAACCATGATGAAACCACAAGTAGTGGACCCCGGACAAGTTCAATAATCTCTTTATGTATATCAAAATGAAACACTGTGCTCACACTGAGCAAATATAGGAACTTCTATCAGAGTATACAGTGATTAGATATTTTTTAAAGTTAACATTTCCTGAATGAATCATGAGGATTGTTACTGTTGACTTCCAAAAATGCCAGTTACCTGCCTACTATGCTGACCTACTGGCTTTTCATTGACCTAAAACAAGTATCAGGAAAGTCAAAAAACCTGAAGTGCATACTTGTTCCGGGTCTGTGACTAAAGCATTAAACCAGACGGTCAACGTGACAACCGGTCAATTAAATATTCGCAGCAGGAAAAATTACCAATGGCAGCTTTCACTGTTCCCTCTTGAAATGTTTCCTTTAAAGAAATAAAAGCTTTTGAATTGCAAAGAATAAAACTATTGCATCTGACCTCATGCACTGGTGCAAAAGTTGGTACCCCCCCCCCCCCCCCAAAAAAAAAAAAAATGACTAGACCATTTTAGCAATGTGAATTGAATGTATTTTATGTGTATTATTTGTCAGTAAAAGCCTTTCAGACCTTGTATATGGTCCATTCTGATGCAGATTTTTCTCTTATCAGAAATTAGTCTTCTGGTATTACAGCTTTGAAACCGCCTACAAAATAAAGGTACAGCCCAAATGTATACATTAATCATAGGAGGAAAGATACCATTGAGTGGACCTAAATTTTAACTATACAGTAAAACCTTGGTTTGCGAGCATAATTAGTTCCAGAAACATGCTTGTAATCCAAGCATTTTTTTTACAGGGTATAAAAGAGAAGAGAGGCACCTCTAAGTGTAGCAATAAGTAGCTAAATGTTGTACCTTCATTAACAGTGTTGTAAGTAACGGCGTTTAAATAAACGCCGTTACGTAACGATTGGCCTCCAAGGGGTAACTAGTAATCTATCCGATTACTATTACCCCATCGGCAACGCCGTTGCTATTACATTGGCGGCGTTACCAAGTTACATTGAGCGCGCGCGCGGGGGGGGCAGTCCGTGCAGACTCTGACTGAGGGGCGGGATGGAGCTGGCCTGTGATTGGGTCACAGGCCAGCTCCGGGTCATATGTCGTCGATGTCGTGACGCGTGACGCTGGCGCATGCATGCGCCTGAAGTCTCCCACCCGCAGCAGTGTAGTGAGTCTGGCTCCCCTCCACACCGTCACCTCTGCCACCGACTTCCGCTGACATCTCCCCCGGCCGCCGCGGAGGCTCCACTCCACCACCAGCGGTCCAGACTCCGGGGACACTCACCGCACCAGCAGTGCACCGACCGACCGTGGGCCGTGGCCCTGCGCAGGTGAGGAGCCAAGGCGAGTGGCATCGGATTGGGAGTGGGGGGGTCGGGGGGGGGGGGGGACAGAGCACAAGTAATTAGGGTGTGCTGCCTGGTACGTAGCTCCTTGAGGATCACTTGTACCAGTCCCAGTGCACACTGAATCTATATTGTACAGTATTGCTGCCTGGGCAGGTGGAGTGTGATGATGATGATATTAATAATTGCACACAGTATTGCATTTGCTGGGCCTCAGAATATTGTACTGTACTATACTGTATAACTGCACTACAAAATTCCTTTACAAATAATGCATATTTTAAAATGTTATTACTAATAACATTTTAAAATATGCATTATTTGTAAAGGAATTTTGTAGAATTTTTGCTTGTCTTGCAAAACACTCTCAAAACAAGTTACTCTCAAACCAAGGTTTCACTGTAATCTGTTTTGACGATCCATACAGTTATATAGAAATGCATCATTAGGATGGTCTATTCGTTTTGGGATATCGTTAACAACCAGATTTTTTTTTTACATTTGAGATGGTGTGAAGAATGATAGTGTTAGTTGGAATTAATTCTGAAAATTTACAGTAAAGTAAGAATTTCTTAGCATATAACGCAGAAATTAAGCGTGGCACATGTATGGTATTGTCAGTGTAATTGCTGTCTACATTTTCTCTGCAACCCACTCATATTCTGAATATTGAAAAGGTAAAATCTTTCCTTCAATTAATGTTATTGCCTGTGGCGTGAGAAAAAAAAGATAGCTGGCAAAAGATGCCACATAGCAGACTTCAAAGAGGTGACAGAAAAATCTACAAGCACATCCTTTGGATATGGAAATGACAAGTGTAAGTAAAAGGTATTATTTATAAATCAGCATTTTTACACTGTACACATACAGGGAGCATATTAGCCTAATTGCCTGGCACTGTATATACACTATCAGGGGACTCTAGACTGGTCATGCGTTCTTATTTGAATTTGTCAATCATCTGAGTCTGGTATGTCACCCCCACATAGAAGTAAACTGTATTATACTGGAATACTAAATTACAATAAAGAATATCTCTCTTTTTTTTTTCATATCAACTAAATATTATTGAAGACCTTTGTTTTAAAGGGGGGGTTTTGGATCTCCACAGTTTTGCAACACAGGTTGCCAGATGACCTCCTAATGTTAAGCCCCATACACACAATTTGATTTTCTGCAGATTTTTGTCTTGAGATTTACCAAAACCATGTAGTGCAAAGGCTTGTCTGATTGCATACAAATTGAAACTCATAAGGTTTGACCTCACATTATATGGTTTGGTAAATCTGCAGAAACTCCAATAGTGTGCATGGGGTCTTACATGACAAAGGGCTCACCTTTTTCCAGTGCAGTTTCCACACTGCAATCTCAAAATATCCAGCAGGTGGCACTGCTGGTAATTTCTGAGACTGCGCAAATGTGACCAATATAACCGTTGAAAAAAAAATAAAAAAATAAAATTATTTTACATCTTCATCTCCAGTTGTCCCAGAAGAGAAGAAATGATACATAGTATAGTTCAACTGGCACTTGAATAGGGGGCTAAATGTAGTGGAAAATAGCCAGAACAGACTACCATTAACAGTAATATATATAAATATATATTTAAATGTATATTCTAATCTATAAACATACACACACTTTTTTTATTTCTCACGTCAAGTATTTCATTTATTTATTTTTTCCTACACTACAGATTGTAGTGTTGTAAATGACCTTACACTCAACTGTTTCGATGTAGTCAATTGTTAACAGTTTATATCTTCTGGTGGACTAGAAAAAGCTCTGCGCTCATGCAGATCTCCATTGATGGTAACTTAGCAACAATCTATAGTCTACAAAGCCGTGGAGGAAAACATGAAGTGAAAAAATCCCCACAACAGCAGGATGTACATACAAGGTAGCAGACTTCCTGAACACCATCCGTTTTAATGCTGTCAGAAAGTAGGTCTGTAAACTGCTGCCTCATACTACTCCAAGGTCACTGGATGTCCTCCTTTCATCTGCTGAATCAAAACAACAGCCCTTGAAGAACATAGATCAGGTTCTCTGCATCTGCAGCAGCTAAGCAAACACAAATTCCTGCATTTGACCGTGACACCAAACAAGCCCTGGAATGCATATAACAGCTAAGCAGGAGGGTACGTCTAAATGGTAGCAAAATTGAGAGCCAGTTGACAATTCTTTAAACCATTTTTCACACATGTTCAAGCACCCTTTAATATGCATTTACAAGGACAAACATTCATGTCTATGGCAGATGCATTTTTTGTCAAACTGCAATAACGCTGCAGATAGAAATAAATACAGTACTTGAAAACAGTGTGCTGAAGATAATGGTGCAGTCCTCCTCATTTTTATAGGTTTTCTAGTTTCACATGTATTTTATTACACATGTGTGAATGGGGCTTTGACAGCTGAACTTAAAAATGATTGCAAACCCTTACACATACCCACTGAAGTGGCAAGCCCCAGGTGATATGCAGATGAAACAAATCCACCTAAATAAACTGTACCCGTTTATCAGCATCCCTTACAGCCTTCTAAAACACACAATTTAAAGGCAATTTCTAAGCTCCAGCAGGTGAGGAGATCTGATGTCCAGTACCAGGACAGGGTCGGCCACTGCAAGGATCCCGAATAGCGCTTCCCTCCCCTACAGTTATACATATATGCTGCTGTAGAATGCGTGTACCACCCTGTAAGCATTATTTGCGCACTTGATTTACTGCACCCAGGGCAGCTGTCCCTCCTGTCCACCCCTTGTCCTGGCCCTGCTGATGTCACACAATGCACAGCACAGAGAGGAAAGCTGAGTGTAACCTGAGACATGAGTGGAGAGAAAGGACACACACCCCTCTACACTGGGGACCCAAGAAGAGGAGAATCAGGGCTGCTCTGTGCAAAACCACTTACCTGCTCTGTGCAAAACCACTGCACGGAGCAGGTAAGTATAACATGTTTGTTATTTTTAGGGAAAAAAAATGAGACTTTACTATCACTTACAAATTACTTTTGTTATGTTTACTATGCAAGTATGAGCTCCGGCGTGACTGCACACCCCACGTGCAGAGTCTGCCAGGAAGTCGGCACTTTGCTGCACTAATCACAGGCAGTGAGACATTTCCCGATCTCTGCCTCCGCGCATTGGGACAATGTCTTACTGCTTGTGATTAGCGCACCGCAGTGCCGACTTCCTGGTGGGCTCTTCATGAGGGGTGTGCGAAGATGCTGGAGCTCATCCTTATTACTATGCAATAGTTTACAGAAATTATAAGCAGATATATTTAAAATGTCTAGTAATCTCACAGAAAAGGACTTTTTTTTGGATATTACTTGCCCGATTTACTAAAGCAGTTAAAGAGGATCTTCACCCTGTAAACAAAAATTTTAGTCAGCAGCTACAACAAATAATGTAGCTACTGACTTTTTAATGAAATTTTTTTTTGGGGGGATTTTAAAAAAACAAAGAATAGGACATACATGACAGAGCCTATGGGCATACCCAGTCTCAATGGGTCACTAGGACCGGAGTAACTATACACAAACAACTTTCAACCCCCCCCCCCACCTTATCTTCCACTCTCCTCTCCTTGTGCATGCATCCCGTCGTCGAAACATCCTTCATGAGCCATAGAACACCCCGTCCAACAGTTGACGAATCCGCCAGTCAACCATCCCAGACCTTGTCAAATTTACCCCGGCATCCCCGAGTCGCATATGTTGCTTTGTAGAAGTTTAATGATTTATTGACTACACCCTTCCAAAATGCAAGTGACGGTGTGTTTGATTTTTTTCCAATATAAGTATAAGACAATTGATTTCCGTGCATAGAATAGAGTAATGGATAAAAATGTGCTCTGTGCCCTTTTTGGTACCAAATCCTCCACCAACCCCAGAAGATAGACTGGAATGGTTAGAAGGACCGGCACTAATAGAATTTCCTGTAAAGGTGTGTGTGACTTCTGAACATAATTTTTTCTGTACTTCCTTACAGTGCCAGAAAATTTTATCAAAGTAAGCCTGCGATGCTGTACATCTCCAGTATTCTGCTGAGGTGGGTCCATAAATAAAGGCTAGCTTAGCTGGTGTATAATAAATTCTATGTACGCGTTTAAATTGAATGAGGAGATCTCTAGCTGATGCGTATGCCTTAAAAGGAATCTCCCAAATATCATCCCAGCCTTCTCCCTAAAAATTCGGAATGAGTTGCGTCCAAACATTTCTACATTTATCCAGAGTCTTTGGCCTTACTGTAAACTGTTCTTTATCAGAGCCAAACTGAGACATGAGGGCATGCCTCAGTTGCAGCTATCTAAACAGGTACCAGTTTGGCAACTGATATCTGACCTTGAGCTGATCAAATGTACATAGCTTCCCCCTTTCGCTGACCTTTAAAAAACATAAACCTACCTGTACTAGGATTTAGTGGTGTTCTCCTCTAAACTCGGTTCCTTGTCGGTCTTGGGGTCCAGGCACTGGCATCTTAACTGTGGGCAGCTGGCTGTGACTCCTTGGGGGCTTTGCAGCCGACTGCCCACTACACATGCGCAAGCCACACTGTGCCCTGTGTATATAAGGGTCTATAATTGTTATCATAGGTGTATTTAAAATGATAGAGACATAATATCCAAAAATACGGAAAAAAAACTAGGATACAAATGTTATCAATTGAGTTGCAGTTCAGTGAGTAAACTAAGTTTGTGATCCCCTACCAACCAACAATAATTCTGGCTCCCACAGACTGGCTAGAGTATGTGATCATATGGTACACAGATTAGTCCTGTTATTTAAGAAGGTACTCCTTACCACAACTCTTTATGTGTATAAAGGGCACCTGTCTACAGAATCTCTTTCTTCCATTCAAACCTCACCATCATGGTCAAGACCAAAGAGCTATCAAAGGACATCGGGGACAAGATTGTAGACCTGCACAAGGCTGGAATGGGCTACAAGCCAGCCGCAAGAAGCTTGGTGAAAAGGAGACAACTGTTGGTGCGATTATTGGCAAATAGATAAAAAAAATACAAAATAACCATCAATCGCCCACGGTCTGGAGATCCATGCAATATTTCGCCTCATGGGGTAAGGATGATCATGAGAAACGTGACGGATCAGCCCAGAACTACATGGGAGGAGCTTGTGAATGATCTCAATACAGTTGGGAACACAATCACCAAACAAACCATTGGTAACATAATACAATAATAACATCTAAATGATTTAGAGAAGGATTGTGAGAAAGTGTTGGGAGGAAGAAAAATGCTGACTATGACCATAAAAACACCATCCCTACAGTAAAGCAGGGCCTACTAATGGTACAGGCCAACTTTGCCACATAGAGGGGCCAATGGACGGGGCCATGTATTGTAAAATCTTGGCCTTCTTCCATCAGCCAGAACATTGAAAATGGGTCGTGGATGACATGACCCAAAACATACTGCTGAGGCAAAAAAAAGTGGCTCAAGAAGAAGCACATTAAGGTCATGGAGTGGCCTAGTCAGTCTCCAGACCAAAATGCTATAGAAAATGTATGGAGGGAGCTGAAACTTCGAGTTGCCAAGCAACAGCCAGGAAACCTTAATGAATTTGAGAAGATCTGTAAAGAAGAGTGGACCAAAATCCCCCCTGAGGTGTGTGCAAACTTGGTAACCAACAACAAGAAACGTCTTACCTGTGCATGCCAGCAAGGGTTTTTACACCAGGTACTACGTCATGTTTTGCTTGGGGATAAAATAAATACTTATTTTAATCACTGAACTGCAACTCAATTTATAACATTTGTATCAAGTGTTTTTTCAGGATTTTTAGTTGATTTTCTTTCTTTGTAAGTGGGCAAACTCAAATAATTATTTTCCCCACTGTAATTGACATGCTCAACCACTGAAGCAAATCCTGTGTCTCCTTTTATATGACAACTACCAGTGCATAAAATAACACAGTTATATTGTCAATTACCCCAATTTGTATAAAGCTGCTCATAATTTCCCATATAAAGCTGTGAGCTGTTTAACCTTCCTTGTCTGCAAATGTTTACCTGTGGGTAGAGTTTCATAAAGCATGTCCCACATTGCTGGGGATGTCAAATAAAAAAAGAGGACACCCCTATTACAGACAAGTGTTTTTAAAAGGAACACTTTGAGGTTAGAAATTTTGAGCTTGCATTGTTGACTTGTATTTAAAGAAGCATGGTCTGGTGCAGTTCTCCCGAATCCTGATTTACCTAGTCACTGACCTGGAACAAGTATGCATATATTGTATTTTAGACTTTACAGGCCTCCATGCTTGTTCCAGGTCTGTAATACATTAAATGTTTGAAGACAGGGTGATGATGAAAGCCCTTTAGCTTGCACCTGTGAAAACAAGTGAGCAATTAGCTTTGTCCTTATAGGTTCCCTCTAAGGCAACTACACAGTTTAACAGAGTGTATTTATTTTTATCAAATATATGTACAACGTGTTTGTAACCTTTTCTTTCAATAGGTATATCAGAAAGAGAGGTTATGCATGTACCTCTCTATAACAAACCCAAGGACAGTGATATTGCAGTGTAGCAGATTAGGAGCAAGCTAACCTGTATTCTGTAAGAAAGGGAAATGAGGGCAGATGTGAATTCCTTCCTGTACAAGAGTCAGCTCATGAAATGGGTATTTAGCCTGTGGGCCTCCATATCTCATGCCTGGCATTGTATGTAATCATCATCACAGCATGGGAAAATGCATCTTAATAGTAAATCATTTTGCTTTACAGGGCCAATACAGAACACAAAATATCTCTACATCATTATAGAGCTGCAAATGCTACTGGAAAAGCAAAAGTATTGAAAATATTCATAACATGACTGCCTGCAGCGCATTGTTGCCTGATTATAGTAGCACAGCTGACATGCCCATTATCTTCACCTTCCCATTCATATTCACAAAGCCTAAGCTATGCTCTGGTCTACAGCATCCAATTAGCACCATAACAGCAGCACAACTGCCTGTAGTTATCCTCACGGACTTATCAACTAAAATGCTAATTGCTCTAAATTTACTCATTACACCAACTAGAAGACATGCACAGCTCACAACCAATTACAAAAAAAACACTATTGCATGAAAACTAAAAGACTTTGCTGAATTAATATTAAAATGATAAAAATTATATCCAAGTATGGTTTTCAATATAAAAGTTTGTACTGCCACGTGGCTAAAATTATAGCTACCACCAAAACAAATGTCTATAGCTTTCCTATGTCCAGAGGCCTAACAACAGCCCGTGTTGTTGATATGGAGCCATTGGCAAGATATATCAACTGTATGAAGAAAATGGAAAAGATGTTTTCTGTTGGATATATGTGCACTGTTTACTATATACATAAATCAGGGCTGTCTTTAACACAGGGCAAAAGGGGTAGCTGCCTCTTTGTTGTGGGGCCCAAAGCAGATGCTTCTTGAGCCCCCACTGGCCACAAATAGTTAATAAGTGGATTTGGGAGGGTCCAAAAAAATGTTTACCCAGGGTCCAATCAATATTGGATGTCTAGATATAATAAATTTACCCAACGCTCTCCACATTTCCAGGAAAAGGAGATCTTCGCTAGAAACATTTGCACTCTCTAATTGTCTTGATCACCAATGTCACCAGGAATGAAACAGACAGTAAATGCTAAATTTTTAATTGCCACCATAAACAGGAATACAGGATAATCTTCCAATGGGCACACTTATTTCCAGGACAACTGACTAAGGATTTCCCTCACATTGAAAGGTATCCCCCTCCCTTCCTTTTAAGCCCACAGCACAGGAATTGAAGGAAAATCTCCATAATGAGGCACAGATGGCAAAAAAATCCCCAAAAATAATTAAGTCGAAGTGCATTTAGACATAAGATGAGTGAAGGGATTTACAGCAACATATGCCCCCCAAATTATAGACATGAAGATTAATATGTAAGTGATGAGGAACTATTATTTTTAATGTTGTAGTTTTATTTTTTTTAATGCTGGAGTCCATTTAAGAATGTTACACCACTGTCTGTACAGGTATTCTTAATTCATAAAAAGCATGTGTGCAATCAAATAGAGGACCTCTTTATCTCCTTCCATAGCTTGTAGTGTTATGTGCCCCCTATTCCTGAACCTTCAACTTTGGTCAAAAAAGGAAAAGTACTACATTTCTTGTAATTTTTTTTTCTTTCCAGAAAACAAAATAGCAGAGGTGAAAATAATTAGTTTGAACCAATATGTTTCCACCATGAAACACCAATCCCCAATGCGTGAGCAGCACAGGGCAGAGATAGTAATTGTTTGACCAGATATCTGCTGTAGATACTAGAGATTAGAGGCAGCTATTAGACTAGGTTCACAATGCTGCAATCAGATTTTGATCAAATTTTCAGTGCGATTATGCAATGCAACTTTGATGTGGTTTGTAAATTTTATGGGGTCAAAATATTACAGTAACCTTTTCCAAAATAGCAACATGCCGAGTTACAATGATGTGAATAGACACCATTGAAAACATTGTGAGTTCCATTATCATGCGTTCTGTGCAACTCAAGTATCAGTTGAAATCACCCTAGTGTGAACAGAGCCCAAAGAATGAGATGTTAGTGTAAATTCTCTAGGAAAAATACAGTTAAACTGGACAAAGTAATGAAAAGCTAGCTTAATGGTTACCATAGCAATAGATTTAACTGTCCCGCCTATTTCATAAGTGCTGCTACAAAAGGTTCAAACATTCCACAATGGCTGATCTTTTCACAGTAATGTTTGGCTTTCTAAGCATCTAGTATTACGTAATCTTCATCTTTTCGCTCCATAGATTTAGACATGTCTAAAGAAATATTTCTAAGTTAACTGCTGTCACTGCTCATAAACAAGCATTACATTCAGCATTTTCTATCATTATAACAACAATATGTAAAAATAGCTCCAGCTGTGTGTGAAATAGAAGTTGCTACTGAAAGCAATTTTATAAAGAAATGTAAAAGACTGATACATTACAGAATGTACACAAGAAAATATTTATATTAGGAGCCATTTTTATTATGGAAAGGTGAATCTAGACAAATTTGCCTGCCTATAATTACCGGTGATGGCCAACATTTGAAAACCATTTGCCCTGCCCAACCTGAGATTATACAATAAATGTACAGATGAGAATTTTTAGAATGAAATTGCTTATTCGTGAAGTGATTAAGAACTTCATATCTGTGAGTTGGAATGAGTGCAGTAGCTCCTCCATGCTCAACAATGCATGAATCACTGATATAAATCAGTGAATTCAAATTAGTGAATGTGCAAAACAGTATTGGGCTTGTAGGCTGTAATATTATAAATACAATAAATGTTACTGAGACCTGGATTTTCTGAGAGATCTATACGGAACTGGGAAATATAGATGTGGAACAAATGGTAGGTAGCAAATGTAATCCAATCTGGCAAATATGTAGGCACAGCATATGCATTGTACATATAAGGAATTGTCATGTTGAATTTTGAAGATTGGAATTGATATAGAGGTATGTCCTGTATCAACATCTTTAGGAAAACGGCATTTTGCTACCACTGCAAAACATATCACGTAATAATAATAATCATGTAATAAATGATAACTAAAGAAAGAAAAAAAACTTTAGGAATCCTTTTGCTATAAACTATGGACAAACTTTAATTTACATTTATACAGTGAGTAAAGCATTTGTCTTTGCAAAGGCAATTTTTTTCATATATAAAATTATAAACAAAAAGGGTACTATTACACATAAACATGACCTTCATTTTGAGAGGATACTGGATTAATATTGGACATTTTTCCATTTTTGGATAAAGTAAGAAAGGATTATAACCCTGGTCAGGTTTTTTTTGCTGTGTCCCACTGGGGAGATTTCCATTCACTTCCTGTCCCATTGCCTAGACAGGAAGCAAGAGGATATACTACTTCATTATACCCTTCACAGTGCACTGGTGCCAAATGATTATGGGTAGTAAGCTCATTATATACCTGTGCAACCAGTAGAAAATGTCAACAAGTGAAACCAATTGCCAACCTAGGGGCAAGGCTAGTTTATTATTTTATATTTTTTTTCTGAATACTTATCATTCTGTCATTCAAGTACTTCAATGAATAACAAATGAATTTATATGTTATGTCCTTTTGCCTTCCTCCATCATAATAGAGAATATATGATAAACATCATAGTCGATTTGTGCCATAGCCTACTGCCTTGCAGAAGATGTTCTATTGAACGAAATGTACGTCAGGCAAGGAAAGGAATAGCGGTGACATCGTAGCACTTGTGGAGAGTGTCTGACTGATGTTTTTCCAATATGCCTGTGTAACTTATCTTTGCTGCTTAACATTTGAGCTGGCTTATACCTGAAGTGAGGGGTGAATAGCCACTAATGTGTGTATAGGCCAGGGATATGCAATTAGTGGACCTCCAGCTGTTGCAGAACTACAAGTCCCATGAGGCATAGCAAGACCCTGACAGCCACAAGCATGACACCCAGAGGCAGAGGCATGATGGGACTTGTAGTTTTTCAACAGCTGGAGGTCTGCTAATTGCATATCCCTGGTAAAGGCCTTGAAAGGTCTTATTATTTGGTAAGAAGATATTTTTGTCTCGTCTATCCCTTGGGGAGCACATGGTGATACACCTGTTGCTAATTAGAAGGACACCACCCTTTTTTCACCTAAGGATTAACTGGTGTTTGGACACTTTCATCACTTTAAACATTTAATGTGTTTTGGATTATGTGAAGAACTAACCGTTCACATCCTCTGATAATACAATGAGTAAAAACTTTATAATATATATCACTATTTTGACAGCGCAACATTTTTTCTTTATTTGCTTTTATGGGGTTTACATATTTATGAGTGCTGCTGTTATGTCACCTATTATCAATTACAATTAGATCACTAAGCACAATTTTCCCATATATACTACTTGTGCCATAAGCCTTTGGGAAATGGTCACATATCTAGTAATACAATTCTGAATAAGGAGTACCTGTTAACAAAATTAAAGATCTTTACAAGTGGGAAACTATTAGAATGAGTGCATAAGATGACAGTAGGGTGTTCTTTGTAAAATATGTAACTGATATTTGATTATAGGGATATGTGTAAGAATTTGACATTTGAAGACAGCAGATGCTCCTAAGCAGATCAATACATTGATTCATCTTTAGCAGGAGACAAGACAGCTTTAGCTCTGTATACTCAAAACTTAAAATAAAGTGCATCCTAGCATTTTTGAGCTGATCCATGAATACATAATACAAAATATGAACATAGAATGGCAAGTAAAATACTTGAAAAAACATGCCCTGGCAATGGTGCGGGGAGAACTCTAGACCTGGAAGTCCCCTATCCTTGTGAGAAAGCCAGCAGTGGTGAAATGCGTCAAGGAAGGCTGGTTTTGGGTGGAGTCATTAACATATGCAGTCTTTTTTTGACAAATTAAATACAGAAAGAAGAGCTAAACATTGGAGTGCGGCTTAGTCTGTTCACCATGCCATGATCACAACCAGGGAGTCTAGATCTTTAATGTCTTGAGTCTAATGAAAATATACTAAACTTAGACCAGCCAAAAACTAATTCATGAAACATGCTTTCGGAACTAGGGCTTGTAGAGGTCATTTTGAACAGGGTTGCCATAGTTATATGCGGTTACATATAAATCCTAGAATGGTTATACTCTGCAAAAGGGCTCTTGGAGAAAACTGAAAAATATTGTTTCATTTCAAATCATAACATTGTAGTAAAACTGAGCAATCAAGAATCTGATAAAGAGGAAATTAATTGAACGAGATCCAATGAATATAAAGTAAAATTACAGTTATTGCAATTAATCAATGGCCACAGTTTCTAGCCTGACTTTAGTTTTTATTGTCACCATTACAAAGATGACAACAGTAGCAAGGTAATTAGAAAAAAATAAAGTTGAAGTCAAAATGCAAATTCAAAAAGGAGATCTTTGCATAGAACATCGATTTCTGCATTGAAATGTAGCATTTCTGTTATCAAGGTCAATAAGCAGAGCATACGAAGAGTCTGTACAAAGGCAGATAGATTCACAGAACAACATCTCAAGATGACACTTGTCAGAAGTGTTTCTCTGTTTTCCAGGATAGATAAATAGCTGCTTTCACTACAGCCTTGTACGGATTGAAAATATGCTGCAGGCCCTTAAGTGCCAACAAAGGACAATCAATGACAGAACATGCTTCCGACAAGTGTAAATAAAACAAAAAAAAAGGATGTAAAAAGGTTTCTGCCACTACCTTTCTCCATTGGAATGTGAGTGACTGTTGATCTCATAGGTGTAAGGCAGGGATATGCAATTAGTGGACCTCCAGCTGTTACAAAACTACAAGTCCCATCATGCCTCTGCCTCTGGGTGCCATGCTTGTGGCTGTCAGAGTCTTGCTATGCTTCATGGGAATTGTAGTTCTGCAACAGCTGGAGGTCCACTAATTGCATATCCCTGGTGTAAGGTTTAAAAAAAAAAAAGTAGTTCAATAGGTATAGGTTATCAGCAGACTTGATTTTAAACAACATGCAACATTGATCTGCTCTGAGAAAAGTCGTTTTTACCAAAATATCAAAGATGGTAGCTTGACAACTCCTGTGAACTGTAATTGGTAGTGGCATAATGAGAAGCTAAAACTTCTGCTCATGGGCTTTACACAGATTTATTTCACTTGGCAGTGGAAAGTGCAAATGATGACTTACCAAGTGTTTTGACTCTGTGCGATTTCATCTTTTATTGCATATATTTCCAACCTGCTTTGTGGCGGCACAGGCTATTGCCTGTGTCCCTCCATCTTCACAGACTCCAAGGCACAGGTGTCAAACACAAGGCCCGCGGGCTGAATCTGGCCCTTCAGGCCATTTTATGTGGCACTCGTACCTCTTCTACAGCTGTCCGGAGAGCTCCAGCACTCATCTGGTCCTCCTCCAGACCCTTATTTTCTGCTTTCAAGCAATGCATCCAGCTTCTTCCCAGCAGAAGCATAAGGTAAGGAGGGTGTACTGTGATGTAAGGGAGAGTGGGAGACTCAATTTCTGATGGTAGGGTGGCTCTTGACATTTAATGTCCCGGCTCCCTGTGTGACCGAGATACAGGAAGCGTTGGCATCCACCGGTGCTACTCGCTTCACTACACCAGATCACAGCCATTCAAAGTGACTTTCCTCCCGGACGTTCCATGGTTTTCTCAATTTTATCTACTTTTGTGAGTATGTTTTCTTTACTTGCTCAATAAATTATATGCAACATACTGTACTTAGAGTGGCGCCTCTGTGTTCTCCCCCCCAGCTGATTCAAGATTTGCTTCATATCTTCACTGGGCTGCCTTCAAGTGCTTTAGCATGAACTATAAGGACTTTAACAGTCTCATGTTTTTAATAATTGCCTTGATTTTAGAGTTTTTTCCTTTTTTATTTAAGTTCTTTTAAATTGCTGCTGGTGCAAGAGCCAACTCTCTCCTATGTGTAAATGTAAGGAGAGGCAATGTACTGGACATCTAACCTTACAGATACAAAAAAGAAAACAGAAAGGCGCCTCCAGGTTAAAACGTTATTGAAGCTTTAATACACAAATAGCAGTGTAAACTTACATTTTAAAATCTTAAAATCCGGTGAGGAGATAGCTGGATCAGATGCTGGGAGAGGAGGGTGAGGGGGACGTCTATCCGGGCTGGTTGTTTGTGCTAGTAGTTTCTCCGGGGGGACTCCTATGCCTGTCGGTTCTTGTGCTGTGGAACAGCTAGTCCGGAAGGGCAGTGGAAAACGAGGCCCGGAGCGCAGCGGAGACCACGGTGACGTCACCAGTTGCGACGACGTTTCAAAGCTGCATTTTAAAAGTTGCCACTACTTGTCAGGTCCCCTCTCACTCTCCAACATGCCTCCTCCTCAGCTCTACACAGAACAGTGTTCCTTCCCTCATGATCCACTGCATCACTACCCAATCCCAGGTTTCACCATATATATTTTTATTTTTATATATATATTTTTTAATTTTAATTAATCTTTTCAATTTCCATATTCTTTCATCCTCATTTTTTATTAATTTTGGTTTTAATATATATATACATGTTTTTGTTTATTTTTGTAATAAGGATTCACCCCCTATTTCAGCGGACTTTATTCTGCCCCTGTGTCATTTAATTTGCAGCGCCACAAATTTCTTTGTTGAACCTTACAGATACAACCGGCCCTTTTGAGGGCAATCGTAATGCTGATGCAACCCACAATGAAATTGAGTTTGACACCCTCGCTCCAAGGTAAAGTCCAGGTGTCCTGCAAAGACGACGACTCTTACAAAATGACCAATAGAGTCCGCAAGTTATTATTTACCATTGTCACTGTACAGAAGCCTGAATTCTTATTGCATGGAGAGCGCTTCATTAGCTCCAGAAAAAAAAACAGGACTGCTTGCTTTTGTTTTGTACAGCCCCTACTGCTTGTTCATGTACCCAGGTAAACACCATCTCGCTCCTGAAGCAAACAAAAGGGTCAAAACCTCAAAGCAATGCACCACCACTGGGTGATCCAAGAAACAGCATGGGCTACCATACTTTCTCCCAAAGAATAAATGGGGGGGGGGGGGGATAAAATAAATAGATCAATCTATACATTTGATTATGGAGAAGATAATGGAGACACATCAGCCTGTAAAGAGGAGCAAAGGGAAAGCTGTACTTCCTCTACATCAGTACTCACAGCCCTGTATAACAGCCAGTTCTGATATAACTTCTCCCATTCCCAGCATGCCTCAATTTTGTAACAAAGCAGTCACAAATTCAAGACCATAACACAGAATAATATTAACTGAACCATTCTGCACTATGGAAAAAAAAACTCCCTAAAATGTATAATTTAGCTTGTATATATATATATATATATATATATATATATATATATATATATATATATATATATATATATATATATATATATATATATATATATATATATATATATATATATATATATATATATATATATATATATATATATATATAGAAGGCCCTCCACAAATTATGTACAATAATAAATACAGCGTTGAAATAATCCCCCCAAAATACCTACACCTTTCAATGTCTTACAAAATTCTACAAGTGTGACAAACAATGGCATACTAGAAGAAATATCAAATAAATTAGAGTGTAGGAGTTGGACCCCAGAAAAGAAGGAATTGGGCTGCTCTGTGCAATACCATTTTGCAGAGTATGCAAGTATAACATGTTTATTATTTGAATTAAAAAAAATGGGACCTTTAGAACTGCTTTATGACGTGACACTGCCGGATTAATGTTGAGAGTGGCCCAATTCTTAATAAAAGACTACCCAAATGGATACTGGACAAGAGTTTCCCAGCTAAGGAAGACTCCAAGAAATCAAAGGACTCAAGCAGGGGACAATGCACCAGGTTGTCAGCGTCAGGTCAATAAGAGGTAGCCTTACATATATCATACCAATACAAAATGTGAAAATAACAAGTTTCTTCTATCCACTGTGTGGGCTGGATTACACATCATAAGGCCACATGATTTCATTACAGTGAGTAGTAGGAGCTTATTATTTTCAGATTGTGTATTAGTATGATATATAAGTCAGTCTACAGGTACCACATTCTTTGCCTCTGATGAAAAGTTTCACCTGGATGGCTTCTTCCCATGCCAGTGAACTAGTTCTACTGATTTGGCATTTGTGTCATTGCATATACTGATGTGGTGGTTAAAATCAAATATTGTGATTCATAAAATCAAATATAATTTGATTTTATGAATCAATAAATAGTGTATAAAGTCAATGCGCTAGGCTGGTGTGCCCTCTTCTTTAGTGCTGTCTATAACATGACATCCTCAGTTCTAAGAGGGCAGCAAAGCATGGTGGTGCCATTTACCTTGGAATTGGAGCAGAGAAAACCTACTGGTCTCTGACGACCGCATTTGAGTGCAGGAGGTTGTTTCTATTGTTTACAAAAAACCTTTGGGTACTCAGGAACTGGCTGCTGAAAGCAGGAGAGGTTCAAGCAGCTAGAGGTGACCAAGTCACTGTTGACGACAGCAAGAACTAACAGAGGTGGAACTGCATGTTTCTTGCAATTAGAAGCAGTAGCAAGAAGCTACTACCTCACACTGAATGGAATAAATACAGTACAGAGTTCTAAGACACAAAACTCCTTCTAGTGCAGCACTCGGTTTTTCAGTGTTCATTATGAAATACTGCAGAACGATGCCCTGAATCGGCATAGGCAATCCGAGTACACAGCTAACATCTTGCACGAGAGTTACTTGCGGGTTTGCGGCTCCGGTGCACTTATTGCCTGGAGTCGCGATGACATCACTCATGCGCATGCATGTGGGAGCCGCCGGTCGCGGCATAGCTACTGAAGAAACAGCACCAGCGGTCCGTTTCTTTAGTGCGCATGTGCCAATGACATCGTCAACAGTGCACATACTGAATATCACTTAAATTGTGCAAGTTTATGAGATATTCACGGTACCTAGAAGTAAGACTTGCTATAGGCTTACATGTAGGTAAAAGTGGTAAGAGTCAGGGTCACACCAGTCTTTTACCAAGGCTTTGGACCTGGAAAGTGCTTTATTGCCAACATAGTACACAAAGGTCTAAAGTACCATACTGCAGAGCCCAGTGCTTGAAAGTTACATTACAGGAAAGCCCTGCTATCATCTGGATCCAGGTATGACCGTCAAAGCTATTGCTAAGGATACACTGATCTGGGTAGCTACAAAAAGGAACAAGTTTAGGCAACTCAAAGTGAAATCTTGATTGAAGAAAAAATAAACATAAGATAAAGAAAAAATGACTAGTAAAAAACTGTTAGGCCCCTTGCACAGGGGCATCAGAATTGACTGATGTTTTCGCAGGGACTTGTAAAGCCCATTTGCAAGGGGCGGAAAAATGTGTGTAAAGACCTGATTAATGTTGAGTATGGGCGAGTAAAGGTGTGCAAGTGTATACATGAGTAAAATGCTTCTTCGTTGCCAGTATTGTAATATACTCCCTTATACTCGTGTACATTTTTCTCAGGAGAGAAAAGACATTCATCCTCCTTCTACTCCGTGTTGGGAGTAGAAGGGGGATATACAAGGATTATTATGTTTTTCCTCCTGTAGGTGGCACATACCCCAAATGTCTGTAAATTTCCCTGTGTTACTCAATGAGCGAGAAAGAAAAACAAAATAAATGCATGATTAAAAAGCACAGGCTAAGGACCATAGTAACAAAGAAATTAACTGTTAAATACAGACCATATGTTGTTACAGATTTCATACAGAAAAGCCAAGAAATCCAATCAAATTTGAATAATTATTCCAGCAGGATCTGAGTCACCAAGAATTCCAAGAAATATAGAAGCTTAAAAAAAAAAAAAAACTCTAAAAGGAAAAGGAACAGATTTTTAAACAATAAAATAAAATTTGAATAACGATAAATCAAAACAGTGTCCAACTTTAAGAAACGGGCTCTTATTTTGGTGACATAGCTATGTTTTCAGCTAAAATCACTACAAAAAAATCTGAACTGCTCTTTACCTCCATTGTACTGTATTACTTGTGTACTATCCATCAAGTAGCTGACATAGCAACACTAATGTCCTGTACACACGATCGGTTCGTCTGATGAAAACGGACCGATAGATTTTTTCATCCGATCTCCGATGAAGCTGACTTTCATCAGTCTTGCCTACACACCATCGGTTAAAAATCCGATCGTGTCCAACGCGGTGACGTAAAACACAACGACATGCAGAGAAAAAAGAAGTTCAATGCTTCCGAGCATGCGTCGACTTGATTCTGAGCATGCATGGATTTTTGACCGATGGATTTCCCCACAGACGAT
The DNA here is from genome assembly GCF_905171775.1 of Rana temporaria. Taxonomy (NCBI): domain Eukaryota; kingdom Metazoa; phylum Chordata; class Amphibia; order Anura; family Ranidae; genus Rana; species Rana temporaria. The sequence goes on from NC_053492.1 coordinate 244,749,196, forward strand.
CGTTTTTTTCTATCGGTTTTTTAACCATCCAAAAATTTTAAAACAGGTTCTATTTTTTTCACCAATGGGAAAAAAACTGATGGGGCCCACGCACGATCAGTGTCTAGAACAGTCTAGCCCATCTCATTTAGCATTTTTAGCTACCTGGAACTGCACTGCTCTGCCTCTATTTTACACGGGATGATGGTTATGTTATTGCTTTATTGAATATCTACTAGCTAACAGACCATGTAGTGATTAGTACTATGGATTCTGCCAGACATTAGCTGGAGATATATTTTAGTAGTTTCAGTAAACTGAGTTCTTGATCACAATAACACATTTTATATTAATTGTCTGAATTATTATCTCGTTTTAGTGACAAGTGTAAAAATGCTGCACTCCTCACTTTCTTCCCTGGTGACAATGGTCAATGAGACAATCGGAAGGAGAAACGAGGACACCGAGAACAATAAAATCCCGATTGAGGTTCTGACCCATTCCTAATCACTATCCAAAATTGAATTCTACTGAACTACTTTACAACAAGCTTTTGATCACAAAATCTAAACAATTTTCTTGAGGCGATCTACTACCAACAATTTATAACTCTATATAGCGGAGATGTTCGTAGCTAGTTTGCATCATGTTAGTTGTTTTTGTGATCAAATCTTGTTAAAGTTGTTAGGTAATAACCTGTGTGTATGGCAACCATAAGAGAACTTGATTGAAAAGCTTGAAAGCAATAAATAGGCAACATGTTATGTCTTACAACACTCAGCATTTGCTGACACAAGTTACCATGGTGATGTTCTTTATGTGAATGTGAAGAGACCATGCAAAGTTACATGATGCAGATCATTTTAAAGGAGAAATACACAGAAAAGTCTACATGGAAAAAAATAAAAGATTCAAATAAAGTATTTCAAATGGCAAATGGTTTCTGAGGCTTTACAAAGTATGATTATTGAACTATGACTTGTGTCTCTTCTGATATATCAACACTCCTAAGTGCAGTTCATTAACACTGACATTTAACCACAACAGACATACTAAGGCACACATGGAAAGAATGATACTCTGGCTAGCTATAGATGTACACTCTGTTTCTTATATTTAAGTATGTGACTATGTTCACACATTAGCATGTCTTATGATATATCATATAGCTTGAGTTTGGTCTTCGCAGAAGTGCTATATAAGAGCTGCTTTGTCTAAAGCTATTTATAATTATACTCACGTTAACCCCATTTCTGAATATATTCTTTATATAATGCTTTCTAACAGTGAGTAGAGTGTAATTGGTTTGCTGTAAACTAAATATAAGTTAAAGAACACTCCTGGTATCTTCTAGGAATTAGTGATATGCTATAGGTATCATGTACGGTGATGAGAGAACTGAGATTTTCCATGATTCCTTTGCTGCATAGGGAGCGAAGCTTTAAAGAGAAGTGTGGGTTTGGGGGTTTTCCCACATCATACTTACCTAGGTGGATGCTGCATTGGTCCGATACTGCATCTGTCCCCCAGCGCTTCTACACTGAAAACAGGGCAAACAAACATCGCCGATGGCTCGGTTCTCACAGCACCCCTGTCAATCAGCAGCTCTCTGCTCCTCTACGCTCATTGGAGCACTGAACTGTGGAGGGGGCAGAACGGTCATCTCAGCCTCTCAGCGCCTACATAAAATTTGATCACTTTTATTGCTGTCACAAGGAATGTAAACAACCCTTGTGACAATAATAAGTGGTGACAGGTACTCTTTATGGAGTGATCGGGGGTCTAAAAGACCCCAAATCCCTCCTTTACACTTTCGTCAAAAAGGGGAAATCTGAATACTGTATTTTTTTCTTAAAACTGCCCCATTGGCAGCCCGAGTAAACTTGCATTTTTAGTCCATAAGAGAAAAAAATGGAAGTAGAGTGTATTTCTGCCAAGATAAATGTGCAGGTTGTTTTGCCCTGACCGCAAGCTCCACCCTTGTATTTACAAATCAAGAATGAAATGCCAGAGGCTCTATTACCCAATGAGGTCATGGAATTTAACAGTTAAACAATTGTAGAAAGGAAACGCCTTCCAACTAGGGCAGTAATCAAGGTGCTATTGTACAGCCTGAGGATAGGAGCCAGGGGCCTCTACAGGGGAACAGCAACTGATTTATTAACTTTGTAGGCACCAGAATGTGCCCATACTTTAAGAGCAGTGTTGCATTTTGGGCCAGTTCGATTCCACTTTGAGCAATCAGGGTCCATTTACAATCCATTGTTCGCTGATGTGACTCCAGTACCCAGAAGTCTGATTATTTGCTATGGGGTATTACACTTTACATATCATCACTGAACAATAAACCAGTCAACCCATAGAGTGGCAACTTATGAGCTGGTATTCAAGTTGCATAGAACCAGTGTCTATGTGTACTCTAATACAGAATAACAGTAAAGGATCAATGTTAATGCTGGTCCTATTTTACATTTTAATAAGCAAATGGGGATCTCAGTAGTTGCCATTTTCATCAATTCACCTTAATAAAACTGCTTCTCTGTACAGTTATATGCAGCGGATGAACACTAAGAATGCATGCATGAGACTCACTTCCTCCAGTCCAAGATGAACATTTCACAACGATGCACTACACTCTCAAGCCTCCTTGAGTGTTTCTTTTTACTAGAATTACTGTGATGTTAGACAGCAGCATATTGAACGATGGGGGGGGGGGGGGGGGTTGGGGGAGGTGTGGCTGTGAGTGCTTTTCACTATCTGCAAATAAATTAATTCATGAAATACTCATTCAAAATTCTGTTTCCACCAAGGCAGAATAAATTAAAGTTTAACAAACACAGCCTTGAACTGTAGCTATTTTTAACGGCCATCACAGTATCTATGTATATATCTCTTAGTGATATTAAAGGTAATCAACTAATTAATTTATGGACCCCTGACAACATCCAACTGTAGGCTTACCATGTATATAATAATAGAGGACATGGATACCCCCATTTTTCACTAGCTAAACAGGGTTACATTATTTGAATACAGTTTAAGATGAACCCCATGCCAATACAAAAGAGACAGAATAATGCAGCTCTGTAATCATTAATACATCATTAAATGTATATTTAAATACAAGCAGAGTAAGTATTTGATCCGGTTTCAAAAGAAAAAAGTAGTACAAGCAACCAATAAGTTCATGTGCCGACAAGAAATATGCAGACAGGATGGGAGAGCAGAGTGACAAAGAGATAAGGTTATCACTGTACTGCTTCTTCATTCACTGTCCAGTCACTGGCTGTGGCAGGTGCAGGATGAGTTGGGCTCAGAGAGTTGAATGGTGCTGGCCACCAGACGGAGGAAACTGGCGGTAGATAAAAATACTGCATTTTAAATATTCAAACTGATGCTGAAAACTAAAGCAAAAGCTGGTGTTGCTATTGTATCTCTTAATAAGCTGTTATTTTTTTTATCTTGTTATTTTAAAGCGGAAGTAAACCCATCAATTTAACAGTTTCAAAAAGCAGTTACATTCCTGGCATGCAGGGAATGCTAACTGTCACATTGGTTGTGCTCTCAACCAAACTGTCAAACCATCCAATGGCTGGTGTCATAACTGATCACATGTGCAGCATCATGGCAGTTGAAGATTAAACAGAGGCCAAGATGGCAGCTTCCTTGCCTGAAAATTATAGGAGGGTTTACTTCCACTTTAAATAGAGATCTGCTCGACCATATTTAATATTCTCAAAAAGAAGAAATACTCAGTATGCAGTTCCATAGGCAGGGACTTCTATATCATCAGATCACTGAAAAACGCAATTAGGTTAGACAATTGTTTCACTCTACAGCCCTGCTTGATGGACAGAGGCTGTGGTTCCTGTATGCATTTATGCCAGGTTGAATGTCTAGGTTTAACCTTCAGTTTGACTGGAGTCAACTTTTAACAAGCCAAGTGCAGCTTCCATAATAAATAGAAAATATAGGGAAATTCAATTCAGCTTACCTTTTCGGTTTGGGGGATTTTACGGGTGCTTTTGAGATTAAATGAATTTCTTTCATCTTCATTTGTCTACCTTTTCAAATAATTTGCATCCATTATACCAGTTAAAAGGAACGTAGAAAGATGTGTGACTATTACACCCAGAAATGTATTTCACGCATTTTCTCATCATTTTTTTTCTTTTGTTTTCAATTACTGAATTCTTCTGTCTTCTCCTTTTTAAATGTGTATTTTTTCTTTAGCTAGTAGCAGTTTTATTTTGTTCTTTTAACTCTTCCAGATTGTCACATGCCCACACTTGGTTCTTGTTTACAGGCACAGATGATTCACAATGGACCTTCTCTATGTACAAAGGTATGGACCTTTGTCAGATACTACGGGCCAGATCCACATACATTTAGATCGGCGCAGCATATCAGAGATACATTACGCTGCCATATCTTAGCTGGCGTATATCCGAATCCTCAGCGAGTTTGCGCCATAAGTTACATCGGCGTAGTGTATTTCTGGCGGCGGATTGGAATTTGGGCGGGTTGGGGGCGGGTTTCATTTAAATGAAGCGCGTCCCCGCGCTGAATCAACTGCGCATGCGTCGTCCCGAAATTTCCCGCCGTGCATTGCGCTAAATGACGTCGCTAGGCGTCATTTTTTTAACTTAGACGTGAGTTACGTCCATCCCTATTCACGGACGACTTACGCAATTTTTTTTTTCAAATTTCGACACTGGAACGACGGCCATACTTAACATGGCAAGGCTATCTATACGCCGCAAAATACCAGCTTTAACTATATGCCGGAAAAAGCCGACTACAGACGTTAGAAAATGCGACGGCCGCGTGTACGTTCGTGGATCGTCGTAAATCGCTAATTTGCATACCCGACGTGGAAAACGGCGCAAACTCCACCCAGCGGGCGCCGAAGTATTGCATCTAAGATCCGAAGGCGTACGAAGCTGTACGCCTGTCGGATCTTACCCAAATGCCGTCGTATCTTGGTTTGAGGATTCAAACTAAAGGAAAGGGAAATTTGAACGTACGCCTAGTTTTATATATATTATATATATATAAAACTAAAAAATAAATATAAATATATCTATCTGTAACAGTCACCACCGTTTACGACCTTCCATCAACCCACAACAGCTCATCTGACACTCCAACCCTCCAACAGACATCAGACATCCCATTTCCCAGAATAACGAGACTTGCTCTGTGTTCTGGTTTCAAATCCAAGACAACTTTAATGGCTAGGTCTCAAGTTTATATACAGTTTTCAAGGCATGCTTCGGTGATCACAGGAACAATCAAACTCTCCACCCACACCCTGGGGGGCTTCAATACACCTTCAGATGGCTAATTGCTAAACATTCCAGACATCTCGGCGCCGGGCTATAATTATCACTGCACCTGAGAAGTCACATTCCTTCATTAACCAAATTCAAACAAAACACCATCACACAATAAATCCCCCTCAATCCACATCTTTAGACAGACGTTCTGTCTCCGCATACAGCTTGACAAGTTCCATTCCACACACAACAGTATTTAGCATACATAACGAGAGATCCTGGACCAGACTCAATTAGCATGTCAACAGTCTACACAGAGAGATGAGTCATAGAATAAACCAACACTTTGCACTATCTCCTGCAATATGAGCTATCAGTAATGTCCCCTGTCCTGTAATTTTAGGATATCATTTCTCAGTCACCCTATGGCCCCATCGGACATAAGGTGACCCTAGACATAAAAGTTATTAATGACGCTGGCACAGGAGTACCCCTCATCCTTCCAAAGTCTCTGTTTGTCACGGTTCATTCCGTTACATCTCTCCCCTTTCGGTGGGAGACTGACACAGGAGGGAACCCCAAACGGGTTGACTCTGAAGTTAGTCAGTAGTACCAGTCCTTCAATGCTGGTATCCATACCGTACCCCAAATAAATTGTTTCAAACAGAGTATTACTCACCCCGCCAACCTCTGCCTCTCTCAGAGATCCTGCCTGCCGCTGGGGAGAGGCCTGGACTGGCCCTTCTCCCTGGAGTCCTTTCAGCTGCTGGAGAGAAGACAGGGTGACTGGGCTCAGTCCATCATGCTGTTGGGGATCTGGGCCAACTGGCCCCCATCCCTGGGGTATACCAGTGGAGACTGAAGTTCCATCCACTGGTGGTAGAAAATCCCCTGATGCTTGCAAAGCAAAGCCGACATCCTCCTGTCTCGGTGACGCACCATTTTCTGGGGTTGTGTCAGTGAAGACTGAAGTCCCATCCACTGCCCCAGGAACTCCCTCTTCCGTTAAGTGAGAACAAAGGCTTGTGGCACTCTGCTCTGTTGCCAGCTCTTCTGCTGGGTCGCTTTGAGTGGAGACCACAGTCCCATCCACTGCCCCAGGAACTCCCTCTTCCGTTAGTTGAGAGCAGAGGCTTGTGGCACTCTGCTCCGTTGCCAGCTCTTCTGCTGGGTCGCTTTGAGGGGAGACCACAGTCCCATCCCCCGATGTCAGCTCAAGCTGCAGTTGTGTGCAGCAGCCAGTAGCATCCTGCCCTGCCGCCAGTGATTCAGCTGGGAGTAAACGCTTTACCACCACAGCTTGTTGCTGGGGAGAGGGGCCAACTGCCCCGACTCCCTGGAACTCCACTTCCATGGTGACTGGCATCTGTACTTCTCCCCTCTCTTCAGTTGGTGCTGCTGTGACTTCTGCTGCTGCAGCATCTCTTTGCTGCAGCCAAGTGGCATCCACAGCCGCTATAACCCGGTCTATGATCTCCGGTGGAGGATTAGGTCCATACTGTGCCAGTCCACGTCTAACAGCCCGGTCAAAAAACTCTTCCTTGGGTGTCCTGTCTGTTATGCTGGGCCTTTCTGCTCTATCCATTTGGACAAGCTCTGCAATAATGTCTCTTCTCTTACGATTGCAGGCCGATCTGCCCCGGCTCTCCAGTAAGTCCTTGAGGGAAGAGAGCTTCAGCCGTTCATACAGCGTCTCCATTGTCCTGTGTCCTTATAGCCGTCCTTCTGCCGATGGAAACATCCCACTGCTGTGCCACCAATTGTAACGGTCACCACTGTTTACGACCTTCCATCAACCCACGACAGCTCATCTGACACTCCAACCCTCCAACAGACATCAGACATCCCATTTCCCAGAATAACGAGACTTGCTCTGTGTTCTGGTTTCAAATGCAAGACAACTTTAATGGCTAGCTCTCAAGTTTATATACAGTTTCAAGGCATGCTTCAGTGATCACAGGAACAATCAAACTCTCCACCCACACCCTGGGGGGGCTTCAATACACCTTCAGATGGCTAATTGCTAAACATTCCAGACATCTCGGTGCCCGGCTATAATTATCACTGCACCTGAGAAGTCACATTCCTTCATTAACAGAATTCAAACTAAACACCATCACACAATAAATCCCCCTCAATCCACATCTTTAGACAGACGTTCTGTCTCTGCATACAGCTTGACAAGTTCCATTCCACACACAACAGTATTTAGCATACATAATGAGAGATCCTGGACCAGACTCAATTAGCATGTCAACAGTCTACACAGAGAGATGAGTCATAGAATAAACCAACACTTTGCACTATCTCCTGCAATATGAGCTATCAGTAATGTCCCCTGTCCTGTAATTTTAGGATATAATTTCTCAGTCACCCTATGGCCCTATCGGACATAAGGTGACCCTAGACATAAGAGTTATTAATGACGCTGGCACAGGAGTACCCCTCATCCTTCCATTCTCTGTTTGTCCCGGGTCATTCTGCTACACTATCTATCTGACACCCTAGAAAATAAAATGACGATCATTGCAATATTTTATGTGACACAGTATTTGCGCAGCAGTCTTTCAAACGCTATTTTATGGGAAAAAAGACAAATAAAAAAAAACTAAACAGTAAAGTCAGCCCATTTTTTTTGTATAATGTGAAAGATGATGTTACGCTGAGTAGGGAGTTGGAGCAGTGGCTGCTGGTGAGAGAGGCCCTGTGTGAAGATAGATGCTGTGTGCGTCCAAGGAGACAGAAGCTGTGTGCGTTTAAGGAGTCCAAAGCTGTGGGCATCCAAGCTGTGGGCCTAAGAGAGCTGGTGGTTTGAGGGAACAGTATCTATAGCAGTAGTGCTGCTGAAGAGTAGCCAGGAAAGACAGGTACCACATTTAAAAAAAAACTTTTCTGTATGCTCCACACGACGTCAGCAGACAAAACCGAACGCTACAACACTTCCTGCTAGTATCAATGCCTTTTTAACTTGCAAAATTGTGAGTACCCATTTTTAAGTTTTATCAATAAATCTTTTTATAAATGATAAGACACTATTTGGGACTTTTTTATTCTGTACATGAGCCACACTGGAAAACTACCAGCAGTATAAGGGACATTTTGATCGCCACAGTGCTACACAATGACATACACTATGAAGGCTTTTATACCCCAAGAGGGAGTGGAAAATCCAGTGAGTGCGGGCTTTGCAGGGACATGGATTGCAGTGATCACTTACTGAAAGAAGAGTATTACTTTCACTGGGCACTAAGCATGCATCATATTACTCAGCACGAGTGGGACTATTCAGAACCTGTGATTACCTGCCAATATGAACTTGTATGTGATCACACAAGTTGTCTAAAATTGATTGCACTTTATGCACCTTTTTTAATTTGCACAAATTGATTATTTATTGTGATATTAGGCACATTGCACATATGCACTTTAATATTACTTATAAATTATACTTTATAATTTATCCATAGTATCATTTAGTTTGAATGTGAATTAATAGAACAGCACCACATCTACTATTATTTTCTTCTTACACTTTTACTTCACCTAGGTGGCAGTAACACATAGAGGCTGCAGCTCTTTTTAACTCCCTTGGAATAACACACATACACAGGTCCTGTTAAAAATAACTCATAGTGCGGAATCATATATATCAACTCAAATAGATACCTAAAATGTCATGCTTTAAAATTGTGCACACTCGTGAAATGGCGACAAACTACGGTGCCTAAAAAACTCCATAGGCAATGTTTCAACACAATTTTAAGGTTACCAGGTTAGCGTTACAGAGCAGGTCTTTTGCTAGAATCATTGCTCTCACTCCAACAATCGCGGCGAAAACTCACATGTGTGATTTGAACACCATTTACATTTGCGTAGGACAAGGGCACTTTAAAATAATTTATTTTTCTTGTTTTTTTACATTTGTTTACATTGTCCCTTAAAAAATATAAATAAATTATTTAACCATAAACCAGCCACTACTAGGTGACAGAAGATTGAAAAGAATCAGAAGAGTTGTGTGGATATTGGGCCAAAATCACACCTGAGCAATGCATGCAACTAGTTTCTCCAAACAGTTTTGCACAAAGTATTAAATACATTTCAGTTAGCATGTTCAATATTTTCTCCTGGTGTCATTCCATTTTATTACACATAACTTAATTTCTGAATTAATTTGTTTTGGTTTCTTCATATGTGTGTATTGCATGGGCTGTTACCGACATGATGGAAATTTCAGGTCAATAGCACCTTTAGAAATATATTTACCAAAAATGGTTAAGTGTTCAAAACGTATTCTACTCACTGCACAGTAAATGGCATGTTTGCAACTTCAAACCTGGCGCTATATCTCTGATAAGAAACATTTTAAATATAAAGTTTACAACTGTATTAATGACCTTGACATAATATCTAATAGAACCATTTAAAGAATATGTAAACCCAATCACAATAATCACACATAAGCTTTAACATGCCAATGCGGCTTTCATTTTAAATTGATGCTGATTGAAAGATCAAACTGCAGTGAAATGAAAGAGATTTAAATCTCCAGCTTTCATTAAAATAATAACATCCGTGTTCAGAAACTTCCTGTTATAGATTATGCTGCTTTAGACTACCTGCTATGACAACACTCTGTCTTCCAAATGTGTCACCCTCCCATTGGAGACTTATGCAGGGTACTATACTATACAGCATTGTTAGTACAGCGATCTCCCCGGCGGTGCTATTGTGTTCTGACAGGGGGACTCCCCCCTAGCCAGGACACACTGATCAAAGCCTGCAGCCATTGGCTGTGAGCGCTGATAAAATGCCGGTCGGGTGCTGATTTTCCAGCATGCCCGTTTAACAGAAGCCAGATAAGCTGCTGTACACACTGGACGAATGTTGGCTGGTTTCTGTTGAATCAGCCGATATTCCGCCCATGTCTACCATCCTTAAAAAGTATATGCTAAGCAAGAAAAGAGGAATTGATTATGATCTTCAGCTCTTTCTCCATCACAACTAAGTATAAATCTACTTTAACTTAAAGTTGACCTTCACCTTAAATAAAAGGGCCGAAGTTAAAGGAGACTGAAGTTCCTTTTTAATAATGAACCCAATCCAAAGTTCAATACCCCAAACCAATAAAGGGGAGCTTGAGAGTTCAGCAGAAGTCTTGTATAAATATAGCACTGTAGTTTCCTCTTCCAGCAGCTGAATGCAAATCCTCACAAAGGAATGTATACTAAAAAACAAAAGCGGGGTGCATATACGAGATGAACAGGAAAACTGAAATCAATGTATGCAGTTCATCTTGGCACATGGCTAAAAAAACACAAATTTGTGTCTTGGCTGACAAGCTTTAATTAATGAAAACCCCTTTATCTGAATGTTTAATACTTCTATTCTTTGAATCTCTGAAGAGTTAGGGAAAGTAAATACATTTTCTGAATTTAGTACAACTCCTGAGTTTACTAGAAGCACTTAGTAGCTAACTAAATTATTTCCGTTGTTGACTGGAACTGGCCTTTAAGCACAAAAATATAATATGGAAAGCAATTGCATTTTTCTATTGGACACCAGCCTCTTGCAATTAATTTTGAACAAATAGATACATTTTTTTCACAACAAACTTATTACAAATCCAAGCCATTAAAATGCTGGAGCAAGTTAGGTCTACAAAACAGAATAAGATCATGATGAAGCTTAAAAAGGAAATGTATTCCACTATCTTATTTTTTTTGTTTTTAAATCCCATTTTCCCTTTTTGCTGGATTGATTTTCCTAAATATTTTCATGAATCCACGATTGCTCCACAGTAGCAACCACTGCTCACGGGGTCCCACACTGCCCGTCATTGGAGGAAAGCCACCCTAATGATAGGGGACCAATCACAGACGCTGTGGATTACCTTCAGGCCTTGTTGGGTGACATAAGTTTCTTTGAAGACGTCCTCACCTAGGAGAGAGTCCTAGTATTTAAAGTAAATATAAAAATGTCCACTTAAGAGTAAAATGACAAAGTGGGTGAGTACTGTGAAAGGCAATTTTATTCTACGCCTAAAGAGACAGATAGATTATTAGGCAAGACTTAGTAAAAAAACAAAATAAAAATCTAGTAGACTCAGAGGCAAATCCCCAAAATTCCCAAATAGGAATACAGGCCCACTATCTACTCTACCTTCTGCTAACCTGTGCAGGTTTATTGGTATTGATTTTTAAGTCTGTCAGTAGTAACTACATCTCATTATGAGAGATAAATTAACTACTGTCTTATCAAAGGCATCTGCTCCTCTTTTCATTTCACACTCTTAACAGAAGGGCCCTAAACAGAAGCACATTAAAATCAAATTGAAATCAATGGAGAACAAGCTCATCAAGCTCCTGCCTACCGTGAAACCTCTTCAAAGCTGGAACACTTGAATATTCCTTTCTGCAATGTATAGTGTTTCAGACTGTGTTCTCTCATTAGGTTGGCTAATTGGTGTTTTCCTCTTGTGTAATAATTAGAATGAAGACATTTACAAACTCCTCTTAGCATAGAAACATGTAGTGCTATTAACCAATATAATTCTTTTTGGAGATAAAGTATTCCACTTAGAAACATCTGAATTTACTATAAACATATCAGCAAGCCACCAATGCCACAAAATACTCCTCCTAACACAACCAAAATTATACTGCCATTGTGTCTACCACTAATGGAGTTTTCCTTAAATTGTTTTAAGTATTTGTATTTTTAAACTATAACATATCTAGAATTGTGGGTAGAAGTATAGATTGAGATGTAAGCTGAACTGTGTTAAATTAATTGTAAATCCTAAAACAGAAAACAAAACTTCCCATTGTTATTGCTTTCATATCTTCAGCCTTCATTTATAGAAAAAAAGCAGACGAAAAAACATTCTGCCTACACAAGACAACACTACCTTACAGGGTCTCTCTGTATGTTCAACATGGTCAAACATGGTCAAACATGCTCCTAGTTTGGACAACAGGCCTAGGTACCGAAGCATAGTATGACAAAATGTGCAGGCACCATTAAAGACCTCCAGTGTAACTCCCACTGTTCTGCCCACAACTCATTTGATTAACAAGCTTCTGAAGAATAACGCTTACATAGGAAAAAGAAAAACATTGACAAGGTAATTAAGTACAAGCCAGAAGGTACAGACAATGACAAACTTGATTAGCTGCTTACTTTTCTGCTGGTCCTCCAGAGCGATACACTGATGGAGGAGGGACCAGCAGAAACTGTACTACAATGAAGCAAGCATTCAAACAACTGTATGTCATGGGAGATGAATATGTAGTCCGAAAGCAGCTGGCCATGTGACAATGCATTTTGCATGCTCCTCAACCAGAAGTTCAGGTTGCTTCTGTGAGCTACAAGTGGAAAAAGGTGATTGGATCGTAAATAATTATACAGATGCCAAAAGATACAAGGATTATGGAAGACACACATTTTTTCCACTTTGATTGGACTGAGAAAATGGGCGAATCTTGGGTGACAGTTGTGTGAATTGTGTATGAAAACATTTATAAAACTCCCTTGTCTTCCTGTCCTAGAGACAACCTTTTTACTAGACACAAAGGGGTTGATTTACTAATGGCAAATAGACTGTGTACTTTACAAAGTGTGGTTGCTCTAGAGCAGTGGTTCTCAACTCCTGTCCTCAGGACCCACTAACAGGCCAGATGTTATGTATTACCTTGGGTAGATGCAGAAAATTATATCACCTGTGATGTATTTCAGTTATCTTGCAAACCACTGCTCTAGAGCTTAGTAAATGAGCAGAAGCTCTGCTGACTTCTAATATCCAATCATGTGCAAGCAAAAATGCAGATCTTTTTTATTTTCCTTGCACACAATTGGGTATTCTTTGTAAAGTGAAGCTTTACTTCATATACTAAGCTTTGGAGCAACTGCACTTTGCACAGTGCAGTCTATTTGTCTTTAGTAAATCATCCCCAAAGTGAGGGATCGCTCTTGCCCATGCCATCAAAAAGAAATAAAAAACATTTTGACTTAAAAATACAGCAGGTAAGTTGTTTTAATCACAACATATCGGGGAGCCTTTAAATGCTTTGATGGTAGCCGCAAATTCTTAGAGAAATCTTCCTGCATGCCTGCTATCTCATCTGTGAAAAATGATGCTGGTAAAGCAGCTGGTTAAAGAAGAGTTGACATAAGCATTTTTATACCTTTCTCACATGTTAAGAGAAGCAGAAACCAACATGCTTTCATATAAATCATTCTGACCCCTGTGTATTCACTTTTAACAGGCATATATAGACAAATTATCTTACTTTTTTCTTTTTTTCTTTTAGCAATAATAATAAACAAATAAATAAATCTAATGTCGTCAGAAGCCTGCACCGTCACATGTGGAGTCCATCAAGGATAACCCCTGTTGCCCGTACTCTTCAACATCTACCTCCGCCCAGTCCTCACAATCATTAGCAAACAAAACCTGTTCTACCACTCCTAAGCGGACGACACTCAACTTTATCTGCGTATCACCAACAAAAAAGACCAATATCACGGATTAGAAAAATGCCTGACATTGATAGATAATTGGATGACGGAGAGCTCCCTCAAACTCAATGGATCAAAAACAGAACTTTTCTTTCTCCACGCAAACCAGAAGACAAAATCTAGAATGACATTGACTCCTCCCACCATCTTTGGACAAACCATCACCCCAAGCACGAAAGTAAAAAACCTCTGAGTTATCGTTGACTCAGACATGTCTATGGACGCACAAATAGGATCAGTAGTCATCGAATCTCACTATCGTCTCGGTTTGCTGCGTAGACTCATCCCCTTCATCCTGGAAGAAGACACACCAGTATTAGTGAGAACACAGATCAATTCCAGACTCGACTACGCAAATTCCCTCCTCCTAGGACTACCCAAATACCAGATGTCTCATCTACAAGTCGTCCAGAACACTGCAGCCAGACTGGTAACAGGTAAAAAAACGTGGGAACCAATCTCCCCGGTCTTGAGGTCCCTCCACTGGCTAGCTGTAAAGTGTCGGGTGACATTCAAGACCCTCTGCCCCACCAAGAAATGCACGCAAGGAAACGCGCCTCAATACTTATGCGAGAAAATAAAACGCTACACCCCAAATCGGGCCTTACGATCAACTAATCAGAACCTCCTCCACATCCCCAAGTCCCGCAACAAATCTAAAGGAGAATGAAGATTCACAGTCCAAGGACCACGGCTATGAAACGCTCTACCTACAGACATTCAGATGGAAGTGAACCATCGGGCCTTCAGAAAAAAACTTAAGACACATCTATTCTGAAGCGTGGCTGGACGACGACATTGGATACAGCGCCTTGAGGCAATTTAGTTCGCATTTGTAGCGCTATACAAGTTACTCACTCTTTTTAAGTGTTTGTGTTTACATACCTAACATTAAGAACTGAAATTACTTTTCCTCACTAACTGCACAGTTGTACAGATTTTTAAGGCCACTTCCAGCCTGGAGTGGGGGGGGGGGTTAGCAGTAAAACGCTGCTAGTTTTAGCGGCGATTTAAAACCCTGTTGCAGCCGCGGAAAGGGTTAAAAGCGCAGCTGCCAAAGCGATTTGCAGGCGCTTACAGGAGCGCTTCCCAAAGATGCTGCTTGCAGGACTTTTTTTCCTGTCCTGCAAGTGCACCGCCCCAGTGTAAAAGCACTTGGGCTTTCACACTGGGGCTGCAGAAGAGGCAGTATACAGGCGCTTTCTCTTTAGTGCAAAAAGGTCTTTAAAACACCTTAGTGTGAAAGTAGCCTTTATATAACCTAACAAAATGCACAGATGCTTAAAGTAGACCTCTTAATGACTTATATGCAGGTGATCTACGTTTTTCCACACTGGAAAAACACAGTTCAGCGCTTGATAACAATTGTTCTTTATGTGCCTCGTTCACATCGCAATGTTGGTGTGGTGTGTGTTGTGCAAAAATGCTGCATGTTTGCAGCAAGATGAATTTGTGAAATAAAGTTTGAAAAAAGGAAAGAAAGAAAGCAAGCAGTGTGATACACTGAAATGCACATCATACCACTTCAGCTAGCAGTGCACTAAGGCGCACAATAAAATGCTCCGTTTTATTGTGCAGGCTAGTGTGAACATAGAACTATAGTAAAACAAAAACATATTTTTCATTTTAGATTTCATTTTTAGTAATGGAGGCTTATAACCCCTGTCCGGTGTCCCATAGGGAATATGTACCTTCACTTCCTGTCCCAAAGGCAAAATATGAAGCGAGAGGAAATTCCTGCAGATTAAGGAACTGTGTCTATGCTTAAAGCCTATTCTCACTTCTGCAGTCTAATTTGAGTAAACCCTACTATAGGTTTGTTAAAGATTTCCATTCACAAATGTTTACCCTTTAGATGGTTCTCAGGTGACGGTATCAAGGTGGACTGCAAGGTTTTTTGAACAATGTGATGCCTCGTACACACGACCAGTTTTCCCATCTGGAAAACTGCCATGACAGCTTTTGGCCGGGAAAACTGCCCGTGTGTATGCTCCATGGCAGTTTTCCAGAAAGGAAAACGTCTGGGAATTACGTCAGGAAAAATGAGAACATGTTCTCTTTTTTCCTGCCGCGATTCCCGGCGGTCTTTTTCCCGGCAGTTTCCCTATGGAAAACACTGCGGTGGAGCATACACACGGCCGTGATTCCCGGCCAAAGCTCTCACCGCAGTTTTCCCGACAGAACGTTTTCTTAGCAAGCATATGGAATTCACTGCTCTCTTTTTTATGCATCAGGACCCCTATTGCATGTTGTTTTCTATATGCAGGGTTTAAAGTGGCTCCATTTAATGATTAACTACAATGGATAGTGTAACATAGGCATCAGTGTCTTCTCTCTTCTCTCTGCAGCAAGCAACTAAGTTTCAGCATCAGCAGGCAGCTGCTGCTCCATTCGCACATATTGTCAGAGGCGCAGTGGAGGGGTGTGTCTGTGTCCAGACTCCTGAATGAATGAAAACAAGAAAACATTTATTGATGGCACTGGTGAGGCTGCATTTGATGGGGGCTGGTGAAGCTGCATTTGATGGGGGCTGGTGAGGCTGCATTTGATGGGGGCTGGTGAGGCTGCATTTGATGGGGGCTGGTGAGGCTGCATTTGATGGGGGCTGGTGAGGCTGCATTTGATGGGCACTGGTGAGGCTGCATTTGATGGGCGCTGGTGAGGCTGCATTTGATGGGCGCTGGTGAGGCTGCATTTGATGGGCGCTGGTGAGGCTGCATTTGATGGGCGCTTCATTAAAAAGGTGGGGTATACATAGCATGGGCAACAGGGGTGGAGTCAGGGGTGGAGCCAAGGGGGGTGGCTAAATTAGGTTTTACCTAGGGTGTCAAAAATTCTTGCACCAGCCCTGTCAGCAGGGGATCAAATACTTTTTTTTCTCTTACTGTATGTATACAGTTTGTACAGGGAGCTCTTTCCTCCAATTAATGTGAAGAATACTTACCATTTAATAATATGTTTTTATCATTGGCGTGAAAAAAAGATGTTGGTTGTGATCCTTGGAGTGCCTAAAAAGTCCATATCTAGCTTTTCCTTGAATAACTGCTCAGCTTGACTCATGATGTATCTTGCTTCTTTACTTTAAAAATAATAATAAGAAAAAGCTCTGATTTATGTGCACTCTCAGCATATGTGCAGAAAGGTCTCCTAAGTCCATGTTCCAAAAAATCTGGAGAAGTCTTTATTTAGGCATTTTATTGATGTGTCTTCTAGGAAAATGCTGCAGACGTACCAGCCGTTTGGATTCCTATTGTTTTACATTCTTTTCTTTGTGTGCAATCCGCACAGCTATTTATAGCTTCAGTCAGACCACTTCCAGCATGGCGTAATCCTTTCCTACGGCTGTCAAGATGGGAATATTGCCGTGCGGTTTGAGGAAAGTTAAGCTAAAGAAAAATCAGGATGCTATTAAATACAGAGGACTGTTCATTTTTTTCTTTGAGCATGGAGAACTGAGAGCACGATACTGAAACACTCCACTTTGTTCAAGGTGTGATTTTAGTGAATCTACATAAACTATCCCAATGAATTTTTTTTTTGGATGACAAGGCAGATTCTGTATAAAAGTTAGTGGCTTTGGGTCTATTGTATTTTTTGATTATTTAAAGTGTATGAATAGGCAAAACTTTATTTTAGCTTTGGATAAAGTAAGGAAGAGTCTAATGCCACGTACACATGACCGTTTTTCATGTCATGGAAAAAAACAAAGTTTTTCTCGACGTGATTCCTCTCAAGCCTGCCTTGCATACACACAATCGTGATAAAAAATGCTTGAGCAAAGCGCGGTGACGTACAACACGTACGACGTCACTATAAAGGGGAAGTTCCATTGGCCCCACCCTTTGGGCTGATTATGCAAATGTCCCTTCTCATAACTTGCTTCTGAGTATGCACGTTTTTCCCCCTGTAGTTAAAGCCTACATACAACTGTTTTTCACGACGAGAAAAAATAAAGCAGGTTCTAAATTTTTAATGCCCATTTTTTTCGTCGCGAAAAATGCTCTGCAGCCTACACACGACCGTTTTTAACGTCCAATTTAAAAAATTGCATTTTTCTCGTCATGAAAAATGGTCATGTCTATGCGGCATTAGACTCTTCCTTACTTTATCCAAAGCTAAAATAAAGTTTTGGCTATACATACACTTTAAATAATAAAAAAATACAATAGACCCAAAGCCACTAACTTATACAGAATCTGCCTTGTCATCCAAAAAACACCAAAAAAACTGACAAGCTGTTTTTTGCAGTTTGTCTACCATTAGGAAAGTTTTCCTTGACATCCTTCACTTTGAAACTCGAAATTAGGGAAAATCTCCTAAAATGAGAACAATTCCCCTTCTATGAAGTTATCCTTGGAACAGGTTTCTGTATTTAGCCTTATTTATTTCTTGGTGTCAATGGTCACCAGTAAAAATACAGGGATAAGTCTTCTCAATGGGGACACTGACAGCGGGGGCTAACCACAGGTGGAAGGCAAGAACGTTGCTCAATTCCCCCATCCCTGCCCATAAATGGAGTGCATCTCAGACGATCCCTGCTGAACTGGCAGCATTTCGATCCATGTAAGGCTGGCTTTAGTCATACAAGACAACTTTTTAGCTTAAACCATTCTGTTTCTGCCGTATTTCACATCATATTGTGTTATATCCTACAGACTTTATCAAGCTGACACACACACCTATACGAAATTGGTCCATTTGTGAACGCAACATCCAGGGTTCCTTATGCAAATGTAAGATGTGCAGCATTTTTTTTTACAGTGGACATATAAACAGATACATCAGCAAGTTCAGTAGATTACTGCATGTTTTTGCTGTAACCCTTGTTTTTTTTTTTTTTTTATATCTCCTTTACCATGCAGTATGCTTCTCATAGTATTTTGGAGCTTCTGCTTGAAAACCCAAAGCCACGATCAGCAGAGAGGTGAAAACAGGGTCAGCACAGAAGAGGAAGAAAAATTCAACAAGAGGAAACCATCATATAGAGGGTAGGGGAAGGGTAGTAGGGTTTCACTGACAGATGCTAAACCTAGGGTGCAGGAACTAAGTTTTCATTACGGCAAAACTAGGACAGATGTTAGACCACAAGATTTATTGAGGTGGATTAAAGGTTCTATGTATGTATATAAAAATATATACTTTGCTTCACATTAGGCAAAGCACTTCCTTCTTCTAAAAGAAAAACAATCTAGTTAAGGAATTTAGCAATTGAATTTGCAGATTCATACGTTCTGTTAAAAAAAATTGCATTTTGTTTCACAATGTCCTTTTTTATGCTACACCTGGCATACTCTCAGTGTTGTATTGGGAAAAACTGCAGTGTCTGTATCATTATAGAAGTAAATGAACCTTATTCCTTGTACACACGATCGGAATTTCCTATGGAAAAAGTCAGACAGACTTTTTCCATCGGATATTTTGATCGTGTGTAGCCCCATGAGAGTTTTTACATCAGATATTCCAATGAATTCCGTCTGAGTTTAGATATAGAACATGTTCTATTCTACTCCGATGGAATTCTGTCTGAATTCCGATGCGATTTGGCCAGGCAAAAGCCTGATCGTGTGTACAAGGCAAAAATAATCAACTTACCTAAAACGAAACTATCGTAGGGATGCCCATAATTTGAATCTCAGTGCAGCTTTAAGGGAAATGCACAAAGCCAATCACACAAGCAGAAAAAAGATTTCCAATTGCATTCTGTACACCAACATCGTACAAAATGCCCACTAGTTGCCAAAGGATGCACCATTTGACAATTATGACATTTTGTTTTCAGAATTCTAAATTACAAAATGGCTTTTACAGCAAATATAAATGCAATTATTTTTAACTAAATAAATAGTTTTCCTTTAAAAACACATGTATGTTAGTCAAAGCAAAGCAGTCTAGTGCCCTGTGAAAGTTTAATACACTTCATCTTATTCACTGTTCATAGAGTGCTTCAAACAAGATAAGGATTTTAATAAACTCCTTAACAAGCCTTCTAGAAAAACATCCACTCATCCAGTTAGCCATAAAGTGGTTTACAGTTCAAACACAGCAATAATGATATCTGCCCGCCAGAGTAATTCTGACAAGCAGAATTCCAACAGTGTAAAATATGGGTTTCACAATGCAACTCATAGTAATAATGCATGGTTTCACAAGCAGTGCTATCTGTTATTGTGTTGTATACTTTGTACCTCATGACTCATATTTTAAACTGATAGCACCAATAATGGCTAGTCTGTTCATTATCTGTCTCTGCAAACAACTGACAAAGTCTGCTTTTGCATGTGGCAGACAGCAATTCCCAGAATAGTGTATTTTTTTGGAAAAACAGTGACCCAATCCCATAACGTCCAAAAAAATAAAATATACAATACAATATAATGAATGATACATCTTTGTGTACTATGTAAAAGTTGTGAGCTTGCAACAATTGGGTAGGAGTTAAAAAAAAAAAAAAGACGACACATATCGATAGAAAACTGGATGACTAAGAGTTATCTTAAACTTATGTTTTACGCCAGCCGAAAGAGTCAACTGGCAACAACCTGGACACCGCCGCCCATTTTGGGCCAAATCATCACCCCTAGCTCCAAAGTCAAAAGTCTAGGAGTCATTTTTGACACCTTCATGACAATGGATGCACAAATAGGGTCAGTAGTCAGCGGATCGCACCATTTGTTCCGCCTACTACGCAGACTTATTCCATTTATCCCCAAAGAAGACGTAGCAGTCGTGGTGGGAACAATCGTGAATTCCAGACTGGACTATGCAAATGCCCTTTACCTCGGGCTCCCAAAGTACCAAATCGCTCGTCTGCAAGTCGTACAGAATACGGCCGCCAGACTGGTGACTGGGAAAAGGACATGGGAATCAATCTCACCTTCGCTGAGAACCCTTCACTGGTTGCCAGTAAAAGACAGAATTGTATTTAAAGCACTCTGCCTAACACATAAGTGCATCCATGGGAAGGCTCCACAATATCTTTGCGACAAGATAGAACCTCACAATTCTAATCGCGTTCTGCGATCCACTGACCAAAATCTGGTCAAGGTTCCAAAAACCAAATACAAGTCCAAAGGAGAAAGAAGGTTTGCTTTTCAAGGTCCGAGACTATGGAACGCTTTACCAACCAGCGTTCGGTTGGAGGAAAACCACCTGACTTTCAGAAGACGGATAAAAACTCTGCTTTTTTGATGTCATGAGACACGAAACATCAAGCGCCCAGAGGCGATTCAGTTCGCTATATATGTGCCGCGCTATATAAGTTTTTCATTCATTCATTCATTCATATCATAAATGTATTTCATAAATGTAATGATTTTTTGTTTTTTTATTCTTTTTCTCTGTAGCGTAAAGGGTAGAATCACATAATTTTAGTATATTTTACTACAATTGACACATTTTGTGCTCTTTCATCCCTCACATGAAGTTTCAGTGTACATGTACAATTATAAAACCAATTCAAGTTTCCATCTAACATAGCTAATCTTCCACCTGCCTATCAGAAATGCTGGCCATCTTGTGGAAGTGGTTTTACAATATATCAGTATCCTAATGCTAATTATCAAAGACCTCTGCTATGCAACCCATATATAGTCAGACTCTTAGGGGCAGATCCACAGAGAGAGTACGCCGGCGTATCTACTGATACGCCGGCGTACTTTCAAATTTCCCGCGTCGTATCGTTGTTTTGAATCCTCAAAACAAGATACGACAGCATCTGGGTTAGATCTGACAGGCGTACGTCTTCGTACGCCTTCGGATCTAAGATGCAATTCTTCAGCGTCCGCTGGGTGGCGTTCCCTTCGTTTTCCGCGTCGAGTATGCAAATTAGCTATTTCCGACGATCCACAAACGTACGAGCGGCCGGGCATTCCTTTACGTCGTCTCTAGTCTGCTTTTTTTGGCGTATAGTTAAAGCTGCTATTTCGTGGCGTACTCAATGTTAAGTATGGCCGTCGTTCCCGCGTATAATTTAAAAATATTTTTTTTGCGTAAGTCGTTCGTGAAGCGGGATGGACGTAATTTACATCCAGGTCAAAACCAATGACGTCCTTGCGACGTCATTTCGCGCAATGCACGGCTGGAAATTTAGGGACGGCGCATTCGCAGTTCGTTCGGCGCGGGGACGCGATTCATTTAAATGAAACACGCCCCCTACCCGCCCAATTTGAATTCCGCGCCGTTACGCCGCTTGAGATACACTACGCCGCCGTAACTTACGGCGCAAAATCTTTATGGATTCGAACCAAAGCCAGGTAAGGTACGGCGGCGTAGCGTATCTCAGATACGATGCGCCGGGGCAGATCTTTGTGGATCTGCCCCTTAGTGCTTATGACTAGGCAGAAAAAATGAACAAGGTTCCTGTGCTCATAAATCATTTTAAGTGCTAATCTAAAGACATATCTTGGACCATTCTATGGAAGATGGCTGATGAGCCAGTCCAGTCAAAATAGATTTCTGGAGTGACCAGTGACAAAAAGGGGGTTATTTACGAAAGGCAAATCCACTTTGCACTACAAGTACAAATTGCACTTGGAAGTGCAGTCACTGTAGATCCGAGGGGGACATGCAAGAAAAATAAAAAACAGCATTTTAGCTTGCACGATTGGATAATAAAATCAGCAGAGCTTCCCCTTATTTCAGATCTACCCCTCAGATTTTCAGTGACTGCACCTCCTGCACTTTCAGTGCAATTTTCACTTGTAGTGCAAAGTGGATTTGCCTTTTGTAAATAACCCTCAAAGAGTTGCCAGCTTAATCTGCCAACTGTGGGGAGTGATGTTGGAGTACCTTTTTGCTTGAGCCACCAAATTCTGTGGCACAGAAGGATGACAGCAGGCTAAACAAGCAGAACCAAACATGGTACATAGTTGCAAGACAGGGTGGAGGTCAAGGCAGGTAATAAGCAAGGGAATAGTTTTTGTTGACGCCACACTTATCACTTTGGTTTATGCCTAGGTAACAAGCAAAGTCAAACTACAAGTCCAAATCAGGGCAGGCAGAAAAGCAGAAACTGGGGGAAACCCCGAATAGATCAGGTGTAATATGAAAACATGAAATAGGTAGGAAAACACGTTTATTCAATCACTGACTAAATATATTGAACTCCATTTAAGCACTTCTAATTAACCCCTTAACGCCCGCCGCACGACTATTTACGTCCACAGAATGGCACGTACAGGCAGAAGGACGTATATATACGTCCTTGCCTTCTAGCATGTGGGGGGTCCGATCGGGACCCCCCCCCCCACCCCCGCTGCGTGCGGCGGGCGGACTCCCTCGGGGAGCGATCCGGGACGACGGCGTGGCTATTCGTTAATAGCGGCTCCGTCGCGATCGCTCCCCGGAGCTGAAGAAAGGGGAGAGCCGTATGTAAACACGGCTTACCCGTGCTTCACTGTGGCGGCGTATCGATCGAGTGTTCCTTTTTACAAGGGAGACTCGATCGATGATTTCAGTCCTACAGCCACACCCCCCTACAGTTGTAAACACACACTAGGTGAACCCTAACTCCTACAGCGCCCCCTGTGGCTAACTCCCAAACTGCAACTGTCATTTTCACAATAAACAATGCAATTTAAATGCATTTTTTGCTGTGAAAATGACAATGGTCCCAAAAATGTGTCAAAATTGTCCAAAGTGTCCGCCATAATGTCGCAGTCACGAAAAAAATCGCTGATCGCCGCCAATAGTAGTAAAAAAAAATAATTATTAAAAATGCAATAAAACTATCCCCTATTTTGTAAACGCTATAAATTTTGCGCAAACCAATCGATAAACGCTTATTGCGTTTTTTTTTACCAAAAATAGGTAGAAGAATACGTATCGGCCTAAACTGAGGAAAAAATTAATTGTTATATATGTTTTTGGGGGATATTTTACTATAGCAAAAGTAAAAAATATTGCATTTTTTTCAAAATTGTCGCTCTATTTTTGTTTATAGCGCAAAAAATAAAAACCACAGAGGTGATCAAATACCACCAAAAGAAAGCTCTATTTGTGGGGAAAAAAGGACGCCAATTTTGTTTGGGAGCCACGTCGCACGACCGCGCAATTGTCTTTTAAAGCGACGCAGTGCCGAATCGCAAAACCTGGCCTGGGCATTTAGCTGCCTAAAGGTCCGGGGCTTAAGTGGTTAAGGCCAGGTGTGCAATTGCAGTGTGACCAAGCTGCAGTACTGAGCATCACTCAGCAGATGGATGAAGCTTTTAAATATCTATTTTTGGGAGCTTTCTGACGCGGACTATTGGTGAAAAATTTCCATTGTACAAATGTTCCCAAGTTTACAATCTGACAATAACCTGACAGAGTTTCTAAGGCTGGCCATACATTATACAAATGTCTTGTAAGATTTACCAAAACCATGTAATATGAGGTCAAACTTAAATACTTTGCATTTGTATGCAATCAGGCAGGCCCTTGCACTACATAGTTGATGGTAAATCTAAGTCCAGGTTCACACTGGGCTGCGGGAGTGAAGCCGTGCGAGTTCAGCTGAACTCGCACAATTTCACTCCCGCTGGCAGTCCTGAGTTTGGCCGCGATTTTAGAGACATCTGTGCAGGTTTCTGCACAGATGTCAATGTAAATCGCGGGTGGAAATCGCAGAGTACAGAAACTACTTTTTGAAATCGGTGCAGCTCCGCAGATGCGGCGTCGCACCGATTAGGACGGTGTCATTTCCGGCAATTTGCGGCAAATACCGCCGCTTTGACATGCCAAATCGCATGTCAAAAAACACCAGTGTGAACCAGGGCTAAAGGAAATTGAACAAGAAAATTGTATAATATATGCCCAGCTTAACGGTTCCCCACTATTCTAAAAAAGTAGTTTTAATGTTGTCTATGTATCTGTCACAGGAAAAAAACTCAGCATGTTTTATTTTAAAACTCTGTAATTTTTTGTAATGGACTAAAAACTTGAACATATAGACTAAGTAGCATTGTTAGTATTCTGGTTTCAGTTTCTAAAAAAGGACTCTGCAAGCATGAGTGGTTTTCCCTGCATAATCTATAAATATTTCTCTGATTAACTTATCGCTGAGTGTGTGCCTATGTGTGTGTGTGACTTATGACTATGGTAGGAACATAAGAAAGTAAGCTGCCAAGAATAAAGAATATATTATTTTATAACGATAGAAAAAAGGGGTGTACTTCATCAGCAACAAAGTTTAGGTAGATACTACATGTCAAGTAACATCCACATGATTGGCAGGACCCAAGGTTTCCCAGCAGAACATTGCCCAAAGCATCACACTTCTTCTGCTGGCTTGTCTTCTTCCCATAGTGCATCCTGGTACCATCCCCAGGTAAGTGATGCACACGGACCCAACTATCCATCAAGTAAAAGAAAATGTGATTCATCAGACCAGACCACCTTCCTCTTTTGCTCCATGGTCAAGATCTGTGGACATGGGTCAGCATAGGCACCCTGACTGGTCTATGGCAACGCAGCATACACAACAAACTGCGATGCTCATTTTTTCTGCTTTTAACACATCAACTTCAGGGACAGGTTTACTTGATGCCTAATATATCCCAATAGCTTTCAGATGCCATAGTAATGAAACAATCAACGTTATTCACGTAACCTGACAGTGGTGATAAAGTTATGGCTGAGTGGTGTATTTTATGTTGCCTTTTCCCATGGAGGCAAAATAAAGGGCACTAGAATATATATATATATATATATATAAATAATATATATATATATATAACTGATGAGCTCATTCCTATTAGCACACTAAAGCTGGCCATACATTATGTGAATTTCAACAGCTTTCAGTTCACTGGACAAAATTTGCTCTGTGGGTGACTTTGTTGCCATCTTCCCACATGACATCTGAGTGAATGAGTGAATAACTTGTATAGCGCTAACAAATGCGAACTGAATCGCCTCAAGGCGCTTTGGTATCTATTTTCTGCTTCAGCCTTCAGAAGAGGTGGGTCTTGAGCTTTTTTCTGAAGACCTGATGATTTACTTCTGTTCGGATATTAGTTGGTAACGCGTTCCACAGTCGAGGTCCTTGGATTGCGAATCTTCATTCTCCTTTGGACTTGTAGCGGGCCTTGGGGATTTGGAGCAGATTTTGGTTAGTTGATCGAAGGATGCTATTGGGGTTGTGGTATTTTATGGACAAGAAATCAAAGGAGCTGGATGAAAAAATTTCACCTCAATGACAACTGCATCCAATAAAATACAAAAATCTAAGAGTGTATGGCCAGCTTTACTGGCAGAACAGTTTTAATGAGTCCTGGTAGCTAAATTTCTGCTACATTGATTGTTGCCACTCAAGACAACTAGTTAAAAATGAAAGAAATCCATGTCCCTGTACAGATTGTATTGAAGGCCAGGTGATGAGCAAGGCATGTCTGTCCATTGTGCATCCCCAGAAGATGACCGGCACACTGGCAGATTATCAAGTTAAAGTTCCCCAATCCAGATACAGGTAGAAGCCAAAAAGAGCACGCACATACCGACATTAATGTTATCATAGCCTGCAATGTCACCAGTCACCAGCAGAGGGCTACACACCAAAAATCTAGCTGGCTGGCCACACAGGTGGATGCAAATGTAGCAGCTAAGTGATTCCCATGTGCCTTGATGATTCCTCAAGCTACCCTGTGAGCCAGAATCCTTGCAGGATCCCTCTTCCCTCAGTCTATCCACACAGTTTGTAATACAATATAACAGTAATCTCTGAGCTGTGAATTCTTTGCTTAACACAACTTGTTAAATGTTATATTTAATATCCCTAGGCAGGCAGTTCAAATAAATATGTACTGAAGTAGAAATTTTAAAACACAAGAAAGAAAATTACATTAATATTGGCCATTTGCTATAAAATAAAAAAGGGAGAAAATAAAAGAAATATGCATCATCATTTGGGCAGTATTGCTTCATCCTGTTGGTGGGAGCACCCTGGAAATGTAGTAACTGCCCTGATTTCAAATCAGCTCTGGAAGAATTACACCTTTACTTTCATGTTACTTCATTTAGAGAAGTATGGATGTGGCACATACTCTAAACCTTGTTCAATCACTTTTGGATGTGGCACCCTGTCAAATGTGGTCAAAAATTCTTGCCACGGTTGCCAAGTGGTCATTGGTTATATGGAAAAAGAAAAGGAGGGCGTACCGACCTAGTGCATTACCAAATGTAAAAGCTTTATTAAAAGTAAAATAAAAGCAATAGTCCTACTCACAAGCAAGCTTAGGTACAGACTTTTCTGGCACTAAAGCTGGATCACTTGGCATCTACAGGCAGGACTTGATGACAAGAGGATCGGATGATACCCTGAAAGGCTGACGCGTTTCTGGGGCGCACCCCTTTTTTCAGAGTCTAGGCGGTCCGTGGTCACCTGATCCTCTTGTCATCAAGTCCTGCCCGTAGATGCCAAGTGATCCAGCTTTACTGACAGAAAAGTCTGTACTAAGCTCGCTTGTGAGTAGGACTATTGCTTTTATTTTACTTTTAATAAAGCTTTTACATTTGGTAATGCACTAGGTCGGTGTGCCCTCATTCTTTTCTTTCTCTTTGTAGCATTGGTTATATGAACCAGCCTGTTTTGATTGCTGGGTTGGAGCTAGGAATTCCGGCACCAGCACATTATCCCAAAAGCAGCCCAGTCCAAACATGACCTGAATGCCACTGGCCATATCCGTATAATTGATTACTCAGTCCCTGGGCCGTTCTATAAGGTCAGGACATACCATTAGGTATCTGCATGCAGCCTATATGTACTATCAAAAGGAATAACTCATCTTCCTAATACTTTAAATCACGTAAAAGATTGAATGTATTCCCTCTGATCTTTTGAAAATGAGCGGTGACAATAGACAGTGTGGCGTTTCCAAAATGGGATGACCTGTCCCTCCCTGCTGATTTTGCACACCATCTATAGCAGGGATATGCAATTAGCGGACCTCCAGCTGTTGCAAAACTACAAGTCCCATCATGCTGCTGACTCTGGTGTCATGCTTGTGGCTGTCAGAGTCTTGCTATGCCTCATGGGAATTGTAGTTCTGCAACAGCTGGAGGTCCGCTAATTGCATATCCCCAATCTATAGGATGTGTTTGAGGATTGCAGCGATAAAATATATAAAGGTCTGGACATAGATCCTGACCAGTGATAAGTAGAAAAAACACAATAAAGTCCTTATAGTGAGAACTCCAAGTGACTTGATGGATTGCTCCAAATTGTGAATAATGCACAGTTCAAATCAATGGATAATAATCTTGTGTATTTGTCTGCAGTTATCATCAAAAATTAGAGTAAATAGGTACTCTTACCGGATGGTGTGGACTTGCGTCTTTATACAAACAGCAAGTCTGAAAGGCATATTGGTCTCAGCAGACCCAGGGACTCTGCACAGATGGTCAATCCAGGTGATGATGGCTGTATCAATCCTGTTCGGACGAACACCTCCAATCGAGGAACCAGGTGGATGTAATTCAATGATGCAGGTCAGATGGCCACCCTCAATGATCAGGTGGGGCAAATGTGGTCATGAAAATAGAAAAAAATGCTCCAAATGGTGCAAATCAAACTTAAACCAATGAAGGTTTTATTTGAAAGATATATAAAAATACATAAAATCACGTGAAAATAAATAAAAAGCAGTATAGGGTGCTCATGACCACATTTGCCCCACCTGATCATTGAGGGTGGCCATCTGACCTGCATCATTGAATTACATCCACCTGGTTCCTCGATTGGAGGTGTTCGTCCGAACAGGATTGATACAGCCATCATCACCTGGATTGACCATCTGTGCAGAGTCCCTGGGTCTGCTGAGACCAATATGCCTTTCAGACTTGCTGTTTGTATAAACACTAGTGTTGCTCACGAATATTCGTATTGCGAATATTCGGCTCGAATATGGCATATTCGAGTATTCGCGATATATTTCGAATTTCGCGGTGAATATTCGCAATTCCGAATATTCGCATTTTTTCAATTTGATTTTTAAAACAGATCACATCCTATCGACGTCTAAAAGCATTGCTGGTATGATTAGAGACCCTGGGCCGAGTAGCTAAGCTGAGGCGATCCTTTTATGTTGCCAAATTGAAAAAAAAAAATTGCGATTTTTCGCTATTGCGAATGCGAAAATGATTGCGAATTTTCGATAACTGTGGTAGGAGAACTCTGATTGTCTCTGATGCAAAAGGGGGGGGCTTTGTGTATGTGTATGTTATGAATATTTGTATGTTTGATATTATTTTTTTTTGTAAGAAGGAAAAAATTGCGCATACCTTAAAAAAAGGGGAGAATACAGCAGCAACTCAAAAATGTTATACAACATAATTTAATACAAGACAGAAAATGGAGTCGCTCTACAAGAATAAAAAATATGTCTAGTGACAAGACATGTGGGCAAATTATAAAATAAGCAAGCGCAAATAACTTGTGAAATACACAGTGAAACAAATATATAAAGAAATATAGTCCCAATAATAGAAAAGTAATCTTTCATAAAAATGTCTTTGATATGTGAAGTGAAAAAAAGTCCAAAGCATGCAGCATGAACGTGTTCAATCTTCAAGGTGTTTGATTGACAAACGGCTGTGACAGATGGATAGAGTAAAGAATCACCACCAATGCAAAACACTTTTTATTTTCTATTGTAAAATATCAAGAATATTCTGAGCCAATCAGAGTGCTCCTTCTGCATTTGCCGAATATTCGCAATTATTTTGTATTGTAAAATATCAAGAATATTCTGAGCCAATCAGAGTGCTCCTTCTGCATTTGCCGAATATTCGCAATTATTTTGTATTGTAAAATATCAAGAATATTCTGAGCCAATCAGAGTGCTCCTTCCGCATTTGCCGAATATTCGCAATTATTTTGTATTGTAAAATATCAAGAATATTCTGAGCCAATCAGAGTGCTCCTTCCGCATTTGCCGAATATTCGCAATTATTTTGTATTGTAAAATATCAAGAATATTCTGAGCCAATCAGAGTGCTCCTTCCGCATTTGCCGAATATTCGCAATTATTTTGTATTGTAAAATATCACGAATATTCTGAGCCAATCAGAGTGCTCCTACAGCATTTGTCGAAATTGCGCAATAAATATCGCATTCGCATGTTGCGATATTTCGATAAAATATCACGAATATTCTGAGCCAATCAGAGCGCTCCTCCAGCATTTCTCGAAATTGCGCAATAAATATCGCATTCGCATGTTGCGATATTTCGATAAAATATCACGAATATTCTGAGCCAGAGTGCTCCTACCGCAGTTTTAAAAAAATCGCAATTATTTTCGCATTCGCAATAGCGAAAAATCGCAATCATTTAATTTCGATAAAATATCACGAATATTCGAATTTAGCGAATATATCTCGAATATTCGAATATATATTCGAGATATATCGCGAAATCGAATATGGCATATTCTGCTCAACACTAATAAACACGTAAGTCCACACCATCCGGTAAGAGTACCTATTTACTCTAATTTTTGATGATAACTGCAGACAAATACACAAGATTATTATCCATTGATTTGAACTGTGCATTATTCACCATTTGGAGCAATCCATCAAGTCACTTGGGGTTCTCACTATAAGGACTTTATTGTGTTTTTTCTACTTATCACTGGTCAAGATCTATGTCCAGACCTTTATATATTTTAGCGCTGCACTTTATTACCCATTTTGCCATATACTTTGTTTGTTTGTGTGCCAGCCGCTCACCATTCACTTATTTATTTATTTATATTTTTTTGTATAGCGCAGTTGTTTTTCTTTCTATCCACGTGTTTGAGGATTTGTGAGGAGATTGTTTCATTACTCTTATCTATGGCCACAAGTCCTCAACATCAGTTGTGAGTAAATTCAGGTCTGCAGGACCACTCAGATGGCACCACATTTGTCCATACACCACTGGACGCTGAATTGTAACCATACTTAAAATATTAGCATACCTTTTGCTATATCTAATGCTACACAGGGTAACATGTAGTGCCAAGCTATGTTGTGTAGACTTATAGAGTCTTATATTTGCCTTGTGGCTCTGGGTTTGAACTTCACCTGAGACAATATCTTCATGAAGTTTGTACATTCAGTTTTTGCAAGGGTTTTTCTTTTTCTTTTACCCAGACAATCCAGTTTCCTCCCACAATCCAAACAAAATACTGGTTGGTTCACCTATGCCCTTAACATGCATAAGTGTGGTCGAGAAATCAGATTTTAGAAGCAGCACAGTTGCTGAAGTGGTTAGCACTTTCGCCTAGCAGCACTAGGGTTGTTGGTTAAAATCCCAACCACGCCTTTACCTGCCTGGAGTTTGTTGTCTCCCTGTGCCTGCATGGGTTTCCTAAGGGTGCTCTGGTTTCCTCCCACACTCCAAAGACATGTTGTTTGATCAATTGGCTCCTGTCTAAATTGGCCCTAGCATGAGTATGTATAAATGTGAGTTAAGCCAGCCATAGACGGTTCAAATCTTAGCTAGTTCCGCAGTGATCGGCCGAAATTCAAATCATGTTGATCGATCAACTTGGGTACAACCAGCATGTTGGGTTTTACATTGCCGCTAGCAATAATCGATGTGATCTTTTCTTGAACGCGATAGCTCTGTAGAAGGGATTCCCCCACCAACACAGACTGTGTTGATGGGGTAATCCAGCAATTTTTGAGCAACCTTTGGTTACAGGAAATAAAATTGCACCATCTATGGCTGGCTTAAGTGATCTTAGATTGTAAGCTCCTTGAGGGCAGGGAATGTACCATATGTATGCGTAAAGCACTGCATAAATTGAAGGTGCTATAAAAAAAATCGGTATATAAATAAATACATTTTGAACTCCTTTCATGGACAGGGTTTGATTTTTGCTATGCATTCTGTACAGCACTATGTAATCTATCGGTGTATGAGAGATAAATATTCTACAGTTACAAGCTGTCTCTATTGGGAACTGTAAGTATTCTGTCGAATTGCTGTGACATATCTGGACTGGCATTCTGACACATACATGCATGCTGGCACTCTGGTCAGGAATCAGTGCGGTAAAGTGTGTACACAGCGTGTGCTTGGTATCAGTTACACCACCATTGTTTGTATCTGGCAGCAGAAGAAAAAATAGCTGCAATGCAAGCAGACACAAGCACAGACAGCCTTATTGTACACATCATCATGTTCGAGAAAGATACTCGCTTTCTCTCTTTCCCTTTTATAGATGTGTTCAGTTAGCTCACTATATTGACCCCACCTCTTTCTGCAAAATAGACATTACCTTATTCAAGAAAGAATCTGCACTGCATTCTTCTGTCTGGCTCTTGAAAGGATAATTTTCATGTAAGTTTAATTATGTTTTAAGTCGGCCTCAGAGCAGCAGAAGAAAACACTGCTGGTCATCCGATCTACAGAGAGAAAAATATAATCACACGGCGAAGTAGCACAGACATGAGGCCCATGCCTCTAACAGAGGACTGAAAAAATCCCTCTGCTTTGGTTCCACGACCACAAGGAAAAAATGTGACACACAACCACACATATTTGCCAGAAAGCATTATGTACATTGGCCGTGAAATCAAACTTCAAACTATTTACTACTGGAATGATTATGTGCAACATATAGCAAAACTAACCACACACTCAGACTCGTCAAACTAGTGTAAAAAAAAAAAAAAAAAAAGACAACACTATAGGAGAATTAGGGTTGGAATGTTTTGGCTTATTCTCTTTTGTGATTTAAGCTTGTTTTAGATTACCCCTAAAGTGGGGGGCAGCCAATGCAAGCCCTATCTGACAGAACCTATCTGTGTCCATATGCGGATTCAGTGACTGAAAGTGTATTTTAATTTACAATGACCTGCTGTATATACCTGAACATTTGATATATTGGTGTACTTGTATTGACTTTGATATATTCTTCATATTCTTTTACAATAATTCTAACACATTGCAATTTTAGATATGTTTTATACCCAACAAATCAGAAGTCTCTCCAAAGTTGACCTAGCATTATGTTGGCAGTTCTGTTGGGGTAGCCCTTCATGTATTATAGCCAGTTCACACAGGGGGGACTTTTGGGGCGACTCGGCAAGGCGATCTCAAGACGACTTGAGAGGCGACTTGCAAAATAACGTCTGTATTGAAGTCAATGCAAGTCGCCATGAGTCACCCCCAAAGTCGTACAAGAACCTCTTTCTAAGTCAGAGCGACTTGCGTCGCTCCTATTAGAACGGTTCTATTGAATGGAGTGGAGCGCGACTTGTCAGGCAGCTGAGTCACCTGATGAGTCGCCCCTGTGTGAACCGGCTCTAAGGGTATTGATGTATTGAATATATTTTGCTTTTGTTTGTGATACACGCTGTATGTCTCAAACTACAATTTGATTGGACTGTGTCTGGTTGAATTGCTATACTTCGAATAAAAATTTACACTTGCCTTTTAAGTAAAAATACACATCCCCCTTTTTTTCTTATTCTGCCTTAAAGGGTTTTTTCTGCACATTGTGCACAAAGTTTCTTGATTTTAGGGATGTCGGCCGAAATTTTGTATATTCCACTAAGCTAAGTTTTGTAGTTTACTCCTAATCAACATTTGGGTGAAAATTCTACACATTTGTTTTTATAGTTACCTAGATATTTGCTGCTAAGCTGGTATAACCTAGCTGATATACTTAAATGGATTTTAAAAATGTAAATCTTGTTTACAACTAATTTTTCAATTCAATTAAAGATAAACTCTACCCTTAACTTTAGTTTTGCACAGCTGTAGAGGCTCCTTCCCTGTACAGAAATAGCTTAGTCTGATTTCAGTGCACAGCTTTAGCGTGCATTAGAAGCTGCAGCAAGTGACATAGAAGAGCCCCCTTCATTTCCCGGCAGGAAGATGGCTATCACCATTAAACCTTTCGGGTGAGATGCCATGATATTTTTAGGAAGCTATGTACAGGACTTTGCTGGCCCCTTCCATCAGTCATGATCTGCCTGTATTGCAGAGAGAAAACAGAGAGGCCCAGAGACGACATCACTGGGTCTAAAATAGGAAATGTAAAGAAACAGAAGGGTTTATTTTAAAAAATTGTATGTTGAAGAGGGGGACTTAAGAAACCAGGAAGGCAAAAAATGTGCAGATTAAAGTATAACTAAATGCAAAACTTTTTTTTTTTTTTTTTTTTACCACTGAAGAGAAAGCCAGTCTAGGTGAGCATATTAGCCAGCCATCAATCCATTCACAGCATAGCCAGAGTTTAGGTGAAGGTGCTAGCACAGCTCGTCTGCAGATGCATAATCAAAAGAAATCCGTAATCTGCTGCAACACTTCACCTTTATTGATTCCTTACGCAAAAGACATGACAGACAGTGCTGGGCAGAGTAAAAGTTGACTCGTTTCACACCGTGGCTAGCGCTTACTTCTAACGTCATACACAAAAATACAATAAATCACCCTTATAAAACTCTATATATAAAGTGCTGTCTAAATTGACAGCACTATACAAGTACCTGAAATAAAATAAAAAATCCAACATTTTAGGTTGTCCCCAGAAAAGTGATAGATAGAGAAATCATCCAATGGTTACACTAGTCCTGGTGACCTGGGGATTCCCTTAATTTGCAGGGAGTTCCTCACTTTCTGTATAGGCTATGGGACAGGAAGTGAAGGTAAATCTCCCCAATGGGACACAGATGAAAAATAAAACTGACAAGGGATATAATCCTCTCTTAATCAAAAAAAAAAAAGTTTTGCCTATAGTTCTACTATAAAGCCTTAGCTTTAACTCTGCCATTAATCTGCAAAATAAATAAATTCACGGTACGAAAAAAATTATGATACAGCTGGTCAATAGTAATTTACATATAGATCCAAACACCTGTTGTCCTCGAAATCTTCTGATCTACTATACGAGTGGATAAATTATTTTACAACATGATACTTCTAATGTCCATGGTCCTTTGACTGTTCTGGGTGACTGGGGAACACACTATAAGATAATCTTGCGAATGTATGTCTAATTGTTCTCGATGTTTCACAGCAAATCGGAACCAATGAAAGAAAATTTGTATAAAAATTCTTACGAATATTCTCGTACGAAAAAGGCTTTTTTTGTTGTTTATCATGTCTGATCATGTGCAGTCTTTCTTTTCTGATTTTTCTCGTACGTAAATCGTCCGAAAACGGTACACATTAAAATGAAAATCGTTTGTTCTGTTCCCGTATGAGAAACATTTTGAAGTTCGTCCCTTCATGAATTTCTGTATGGATATTCGGAATCGGCTGTCGAAAGTTGTGTACACACTATACGAAAACCGTATGAAAATTCTTTGGCCAAAAATGTTCGCCCAGATTTTCTTATAGTGTGTGCGAAGTGACAAAGCATGCATTTAACGCCAGCTTAAGATAAACCACATCTGCTGTTCCGATTACAGTCAAAGAGTTTTCAAAGTAAAATAAATGATGACTCCTTAACGTCTAGCCCTTCTCCTCAACCACTGCAGCGGTAACTTTACATAAGGCAGAAAGAGCAGATTCTGCACATTCTGTGTATTTAGCTTCTAAATAATCACTCCCATGTTTTTTGTAATCAGCGTATGGCTAATTAAACCTCTCCAGCTTTCAAGAATTTTTTTTTTATTCTCCTTTTGCACCCGCTCACTTACTTATTTTTTGTGTAAACGATCTCACATGACTCAACAAATCCATCTGCATGAAGCAGGCCAAGTTCAGAGCCTTCCCAGGAGGGGAGGAGAAGAATTGCTTTGTGGAAAGGACCTGGAGCTCTGCCCTTTCTCTGGCTCAAATTACTCGCCTGTCAGGCTTGATAGATTTGGCTGAAAATAAAAGGAAACGGCCGTGAAAAAGAGATGAATGAGCTCAGCAGTTCCATAGATAACATAGGCTTTAGTGTTGCCCAGATCTCCCAAAACGCCATCTCCCAGTGCCACGTACATCAGCGTTACCCAGTACTAGATACTAAACCAACAGAGCGGGGAAGAGAGTCATTAATGTGGCGAAAACACAATGGGACAATTAAATATCCCCTCCGATGCTACAGCCCGGGAAAAGAAAAGGATGTATCTGAAAAGCAAGCCAATGATGTCAGCTTGTTCTTTGCCAACAAAGAGCTAAGTCATTTGTGGAAGCGTATGCCAGTGACTACAGCGGGTATTAAGCACTTTGCTTGGGAATGACATAACATTCTGTAATGTGAATGTCTCTGTACCATCCGCCATATGTCTGGCCTGTGTGTTTTCAGTACGGGTGTTCCAGCAGGCCATCTGCTTTCTGTGCAGTAAAGGTGATGTAAAGCACAGAGTACTTCCCCTATGCGGACCAAGCTTTGCCTTCCCTCCCTTCCTTCTTTTAAACTACTTTCCCAGACAGAGTTCCTTTTCATTCACCAACTTTCAAAGCAAGCTTTACCTCATATAGCATCCTGTCCTCCCGTCCCCCTTTCCCCTCTAGTTCCATGACTAGAATTACTAAAGAATGCACAGAGCAGCAGTGTAAACAAGGCAAGTAGAGGCATTCCCATTTGTAGACTACACAGAGCAGGGCTTCCTCATACACACAGATAAGGATTTGTAACTAGCATTGCTGATATTTGAGCCGCACTGTTTAAAAATAGGCACATTCTTGGCAGAAGGAAGAGTTGCCGTGGCGCCCTTGACACTTGTTTCACATTGAGACGGAGAGAACGAAAAAAAATACGCCCGCTCTCCCCCTGAAAAGTGGAAAAAAAACATTCACCATTAATGACATCAGCTTCATAGCTGAACAAGGATAGAGTTTCAACAATGAACTGTATATAAAAGTTCTGTTTGGGGGGAGGGGGGGTTGGGGGAGAGACCAAAGCACAAACACAGCAGTTTGGAATTTACAATGAAACCATTTCTGGCACAGAAGCAGCGGTTTTTACTCCAGATTCTACAGACTTGATCTGCATCTTATAGACATGCTATGTGAATATTGAATACTGTCAGTTTTCTGCATACGTGCCTCTATACAACTGCCGGTAGATGTTTACCCATCTATGGAGAGCAAGAACATTAGGCTCCTTTCATACCAGTGGACTGATCAGGTCTGCCTGTCCGATTTTTAGCTGGACCTGATCGGACCACCCACTGTTCTCTATGGGAGGAGAATGTAACCAGACATGGGTCCGTTTACACCCGCCTGCATTTGATCCGAGCTGCCAAAAAACAGATCCATTCCTCATACAACTAGCAGATGACAGTCGGATGGAAACGGACAGACGGTCTGTTTTCATTTGATTTCCCCGTAGAGAACAGTGGGCTGTGTCTGTGTCCACTCTGCATAGAGGAGCAGACACAGACCTGTCATCCACCTGCTCGGCAGGGAAAAGCAGACAGATCTCCCGCTGAGCAGGTGGATCTGCTTGATGGAGTCTGCCCTGTATGTGTACCCATAAAGTGTATTTACACATTTGCAACCAAATTGGGATAAAACCTGCATTGTTACATGTTCCTATTCACATAGCATAAGTAAAGCAGTATTAAACCCAAACACATTTACTATATTGCTGCTACCATTTCTTAGATATGACGGCTGCATTTGTTTTCTTTCCTTAATTTTTATCTGGTAAACCAGATTGAGACAGACAATCTATTTAAAGCGGAACTCCAATTCCTAGTAAGATCACCGCACAGTAATCAACTTCATGTCAGGCCCCTCCTCTTCCCCCCGCTGCCTTCTGGGTCCTGTGTGTGTCCCAGAAGACAGCAGTGAGGAAAAGCCGATTACCGGCTTTTCCTGTTTACATCGTGATCAGCCGTGATTGGACACGGCTGATCACGTGGTAAAGAGTCTCCGTGAGAGACTCTTTACCTTGATCAGTGTTGCGGGGTGTCAGTCTGACACCCTGCAACAACGATCGCCGCGATGCTCGCCCCCGGGGGCGCTCAGCGGCTCAGAATCCTGAGGACATCATATGACGTCCAGTCAGGATTCTACAACCACTTTGCCGACGTCCATTTGCCATTGGCGGGCGGCAAGTGGTTAAACATCTATTGCAATCAAAGGGTTGAGTGCGTGCGTAGCCAGTGTTTTGGTGTAAACAGTGTGCTTTTACTCAGCAAAGTGATGGATTTTATTCCCCTTTGCAGGTACACAAAATCCATACCCACCCCTACCCGTCAGAACAAAAATCTCCCTTGATTACATAGGCAGATCTCACGGCAGAAGCGGCCGGCGGTGTGCGGCCCCCTGGAGGTGTAAGTGCAGAATCAAGCTATGGGGCAGTCAGTAAGTGGTTGACGTTTAATCCATCCTGCAGCAGAAAATAATATTCCTAATATATACGAATGGTTAAGCTGCAATACCTCTTTTCATCTTCAGAGGTGCAGCATTTCTTGGCTTTTAAACCACAAAGCTTCCTGTGAATTTAGTAAACATTCTGCATTAACCTACTGCATTGGCTCTTTCCCTTAAAGACTAACGGACCTTTTAGTATTTCTTCCATTAAAAATAAAATAAAAGCTACCAGCCCTGTGTAATATACTGTAAATTCTTGGGAAGTGTTCTGCAGCTCTTCTCTTAATGCTTTATCACAATGGTTTTGTACATGTCAAGCAGGCATAACAATAAGAAATTCTCAGTAAATACAGTCATACCCAGAGCCCAGCACACTTTGGCAATTAAACCACAGCAGACACAGATTTTATTTTATGCCCAACAGCAATCGAAAGTGAATCTAATAACAGCAAGTGCAGGTAATTAACAGTAAAAAACTTGCAGTCCCCTAGAAACAAGCCGTTTTTCTCAAGTGCTTGTGTGCTTTTAATGGGAGGCTATGATAGGAAAAAGAATGCAGCGTGAGGCACATGCCACAGCATACAACACGTTGTTTTAGCCTGAGTCACAGCAGTAAGTTCAGTATCTTGAGTCACTAACCACTGAGCCATTAGCCGCAAAGGGGAATCCTAGAGAGTCATCTATCAATCTACAGCACACTCCCAGGAACTTTACTTGTTTGCCCTATAGCCATTTCTCATCCTAACCCATTTTGCACTTATGTACATTATTTATGGATAAGAATATAACCATTTTTTTTTATTCTGGTAACATAAAAGGCTCCAGTAAACAAATATAAAACACTGAAATGTTTTTTTTTTTTCCATGGGATTTCTAGGCTTGCATCAGTAATGACAGGGGTACCTCAGTCTCCCCAAATACTGTAGCTGCTGACTTTAAATAAAAAGACACTTTCCTGTCCAGGGATCCAGCACTAGTCTTCGCAAGTCTCATGGTTCCCACCATCGCCATGCTAACTGTGGGAAGCCGACTGTGACAGCAGACGGCTCCCCACTACGCATGTGCTGCTCCCTGTGAATGGCCCTGCAGCCTCTTGTGAACTGTGACATGTCCCAAAGGGCTACAGGCAGGGGGAGGAGGGTGGCAAGTGGGAGCATGTACCTATCAAAATCCCACCGCCTCAAAAAAAGAAAAAAGTGTTTTTGTTATTTTTACTAGAGATTAGTATTGTTATATTCCTTGGGTGGTCTGTAATGATGGGCTCACATATTGTGGCTGCAGTTTGTAACATCATGGCTAATCAATTCCCTCAAGTCCATGGCTTGCTACAGCTAGCATGTCCCTAAGCCCCAAAGGCACAAGACAACTTCCTGTTTTTGGGTAACAGCATCCATTTCATCCATCTGCTATGTGGCACTTTACAAATGCTGGACCGCTATTGTAATTAAACCATCTTCCAGCTGCATGATGGGCTCTTTGTGCATCGGTGAATGCTCTACCTGCTTGTGTCTGTCAGAACTAATTAGCTTTCTCCTGCACCAATATTAGAATTAGAGACCCAGCGATTGTGGGATATATAGTTTCTTTATAGGAAATGTCAGTTCTTAAACTACAGACAGGGATCATAAATTAACCTGTGCAGTGCCATGCCCCATGCTTGGACATAAACAGCAATTGCTGACAAAGCAATGTAGATTTTCTGTACTATAGGCTATGCATACAAGGTAACAAATTACATCATAAAGCTATATAATCAATGCACATCCTATGCAGGTGAAGAACAAAAACACAGGCTGCATGTAGGAAGGTTTATAACGTCTTTAGAGTTTAGAAAAGATTTAAGTGATTGGCTTTCCATATGTTTTAACATGCAATTTCAAAATCCATTTATAATATTTTTAAACCCTCAGCTGGTAATCCTGCCATGAAGCTTCCTGGTTATGAACCATCTGTTAAAAGGCAACAATGCCACATTTCTGTCACATGTGCACTTTCACCACAAATTATGCATTTGTACTTTGTCCGTGCCTCTGAAAAATGCCAACATGGCTGGTGAACTTTACCAAAATAGTTTTTAGTAGTTTGGTTAGAGCCACCTATATGTCCTGCTTTTCTAGACTCCAGGTGACCACTAAAGAGGATGGTTTAGAGACAGTTGGCCTGCCCTTCCCTGCACAGAATAAGCAGCCCCCTTTTCAGGAGAAGTTTATTTGTGAGCAGAACAGGGTTTAAACACAGCCTCCGGTAGACTGCAGTCCATTCTACTTGAATCAGGAAAATTCTTTAGCAGAGGTTACCTGTCATATTAGCATATGTTTGCAAAGGCTGCAGACACAAATACAAACTTCATAGTACAAACTTCATAGTACAGACAGTTAAGCAAGCTGTGCAGAACAGTAAATTCATTGCTGCCACTCACATTTCTCAATTCATCAGTTTAGCGTAATCAGACCAATGGCGGTCACGGTCTGGCTGGTTTGCCTTATTTAATAAGTCTATTAATAGAATGTGGCAGAAAGACATGCTCAGCGTTTGTTACCTGGAAGGCTACGGAAATATTTACAGTTGGTTTAAACTGGAAACTGCTTTGAACATTCATTATAAATGCTCATGGGCTTCCTCACTTTGCTGGTCATTAAAACTAAATAAATAACCTTCTGCATGCAGCTTCTCCCGCAGCCCCCCCCTAAATACATACCTGAGCCTGATTTTGATCCAACAATGTGCACAAGAGCCAAGGCTCTCTTGCTCCTCATTGGCTCCCGCTGCTGTTAATCAGACAATGACGAGGGAGCAGGCCTCGGGAGCGAGCAGGGGAATGGTGGGGAAAGACGAGTGGCATGATCCTTTACAGTCACAGGGCCTAACCTCCTCAATGCTGAAAGATCACCACTATGGGGAGTATCTAGTATCATCAGATCTAAAATCTCAATTATGGGAGGTCCTCTTCCTTCCCTCTCCCCAAGCAGCCAATAATTCCCTTTCCCTACACAG
The DNA here is from genome assembly GCF_905171775.1 of Rana temporaria. Lineage (NCBI taxonomy): Eukaryota > Metazoa > Chordata > Amphibia > Anura > Ranidae > Rana > Rana temporaria. Next base: position 244,790,198 of record NC_053492.1, read on the forward strand.
ATCCTGCCATGAGCTACATCTGGATGCACAACTAGTTAGGAAGTTGCTGGCCTCTCTGCCTTAGTAGAGATAGACATAGTGGTGTTAATTTACTAAAAGTGGAGCATACAAAATCTGGTGGCAATCAGCTTCCAGGTTTTTTTTGATGGCCCCAATGCAAAAGTTGAACGCCCCTCCCCACCACAAGATAGGCAACCTTTGATAGGTGGAGATCTACCTAAACAACATGAGCGATCAAAGATCACTGGGGTGTGGAACCGAACCCTTTTTAAATAAAATAAACTACATTAGGAAAACTTTAAAAACTCTCTCTCCCCTCCCTCCCTGTCATCATGAGAGCGGCTTGCCTGTCGCCCCTCATGCTGCTATTAAGCTGCACAATGCAGCTAATATTCATGTATTCCCTCCGGGCATGCTGCCATCCACTACAGTGTTTTTTTTTTTTTTAAGTGAAAAGGCTAGATACCTTTTGTCACACCGCAGCTGTGCAGTCACATGATACCTCTGTGCTGGTCGGCCCTGATCTATGGAGAGAAGCGGGAAAGCCCGAGATATCCCTCTGCTGGCCAGCCAACGTCACAGGGAAATCTCGGTCCCTCCGGCTTCCATAGATTGAGACCGGCCAGAACATAGGGATCACGTGACCTCACAGCTGTGGTGTGACAAAAAAGTATCTAGCCTTTTTAACTTTTTCAAAACAAACCCACTGTAGTGGATGGCAGCATGCCCGGAGGGGATACATGTAAAGTCACAGCAGCGGTGTGCACATAGTGACTTTACAATCACTTGACACACTTCAAGGGTGCTGGATCCCTCATTCTGTGGTTCCTCTGCTACATAACTACTGTGTCCTGTAGTGATGTAGAGGCTGGCAGATAGATCCATGGCTCCTGGAATGGTGTTGGATGCCAGGGTAAGAAAGATCCAACCCAGGCAAAGGAACAGGTAAGTATTATTCTTAATGATAACAATAGTGCGGCCCAAAATTTCGATTTCAACAAATGTCCATAAGCAAGTCCTTTTCACTGTGCTCCAATAACCAATATGTAATAACATTTTAAATTTTAATTTTTTAAAGTTTATTTATGTGAGGTGAAATCACAGTTGAAGTGCTATAGCATGCAACATTTTTGATTATATTTCTATTATTTACATTACTACACAGTTTTATCATTTTAATGTACAATGATTGCGTGGATCATTTACAATTGTTAACGGGTAAGTATTATAACCTTTTTTACATTCCCCCCCCCCCCCCCCCAAGACAGATTCATTTTATAGTTCTTATATTTGCTAATTTTATTGCATTTCTTATTTTGCCAGAACCTGAAGCTTCAACTCATGTCAGGGGTCAGCTAGCGCTCTCAGCTACCCGGTTTCTAACATTTTCTCCTAACTGCAGAGGTCTGTCAATTGACATATTATACATGTCTCAAACACATGTAAAATGCAAGGCTTGTGAAAGCATGGTGCATTGGAGTTCGATTTTTCGTAAACAAACCCTAATCTTTTTGGTTCCTATAAGATAATGAACTTTGCATCATCTTGCATCATCGAATAAGCAGTTTGTTGACAATGTTTAAACAAAAGCACTGAAATCACTGTAGATGTCTCTTATTGTTCCATTTTATTTTTGCACATAATTAGCTTTTTCTTGGGGCAATCACTGCAAGAAAATTCAACCAGTACAAGTCACAATAGTAGTAAAACAATTCAAGGGTCTGCCACACAATGACTGCTGTGTAAACGGAAAAAACTCATGCAGAATGCCAGTCTTCTAACATCATCAAATCTTGATGTGTGAGAGCAGTGTGAAAATTATTGCTTGCCAAACTCCCTCCATTATAAGCTGTAGCAGTACTATAACTAACAATGTGAGAACATGAAGAATTCCTGAAAAATACTCCACCACCCACCATATTTTCATGTAAATGCATAGTTATGTTTGTTATCATGAAAAAAAAAAAAGAAATCACAAAAATCCCTTGTACTTTTTTTTGCAGAGTTACTCATGTTTGGAGTTTTTGTTTTACATGCATTATATTGATAATTTCCTGTTGATGAATAGGATTAATCTTTCATTGTAATTATAATTTAGATGTAAGATGAATGATCTAAAGCAATACATACATTGGAGAAATATCTATGAAAAGCTGCCATTCCCAAAACATGAACCACATCCTAGTTTCATGTGAGCCTGTGACGTGAGCAGATTCTACTGCAAATAAACCCAAAAGTCTGGAGCTCATGGCATGGTTGTATTGCTTTATAACAGGTTCTCCTAAATAGATTATATTCTTATTGGCGGCAAAGCCTCAGTTCTTAAATTTACCTGAAGTTGTTCCACAATGTAGTCATTTATTAGAACACCGTTTGTACAGTGCTGTCAATCTGTAGTCTGCTTGCTGAAGAAATCCTCCTTGTCCAAATGTCACTTTACCACCAAACATCAATCACCTGTTAATAGAAATAATAGTTACTGGTAAGTATCAGTGCCTACATTTCTAAACTCACATTGAAGAGCTATATTTAGAGAGAAAGTGCAGCCAAAACGTTTTTAAATTTAGGATAGAGTAGGGAAAAGTTAGACCTTTTGTTACGTTTTTATTGCTGTAGAAATATAATATTTTAGAAGAGTAACATCTATATTTGTCCTGGTGACTACTGGAAAATCCAAAATTTTCAATAATCAAAAATGACGATATTCTTCATTGTACTGAGTCTACAGCAATTGCGTATTGGGGTTTACTTCACAGAAACGACATGGCTTCCTTCATTAAATGTCTGCCTGTCTCTTGCTTTTAATACCTTTTACGTCACTGAGCAGGAACAAGCATGCAGGAAATAAAGCATGCTTGTTCTAGCCAGTGACTCGAAGTAGCAGAGCTACTGGATAAGCATGGCAGCCAGTCAATCAGCATCTGTCCCCACTAAAGAATAATTTTTTTCTAGAAGACAATTCAGAGCAAAATAGATCATCTGTTGCCCAAGTGCTCCAGGATTCTGGAATTCAGTTTCAGCTTTACCCGCTGATGAGATCTAGCATATAATTCCTCAAGCCAGCTATGCCAACACTATTAGCATCAAAGCAGAATGACACAGGGGGCAAAAAGGAGGAACCCTGCAAAACACACAGAATACACTATATTATCTAATGCCTCGTACACACGACCATTTTTCTTGTTAGGAAAAAAAAAGCAGTTTTTACCGACTTGATTCCTCTCCAGCCTGACTTGCATACACACGTTCATGCAAAAAAACATCTGACTAAAGCGCGGTGACGTACGACAGGACTATAAAGGGGAAGTTCCTTTCAAAAAGGCACCACCCTTTGGGCCGCATACTTTATTCTGAGCATGCACGTTTTTTTCCCCCCTCAGAAAAGCATACACACAACCGTTTTTCACGATGAGAAAATAACTGACGAGGAACTCAACGAGAAAAAGAGAGCTGGTTTCAATTTTTTTCCAGGCAGTTTTTTCATCGAGAAAACTGCTAGGGAGCACACACACGACCGGTTTTCATGACCAATATAAAAAATGGCAGTTTTCTTGTCGTGAAAACTGGACATGTGTACAAAGCATTAGAATTGATTTTAAAATGCCATCCTCTTTTTTGCTTACAATTTTTTACCTTATGATGGTCTTTGTGAATGTCATCCCCAATAAGACTTAGAAAACTGTGCAAAAAATAATTCAGAGTTGATGAGAGCTCATTCCTCTAAATATACTTGAATTAACATGAGCACAGACGCTTTTCTGTAGACTGTTCACATTGCCAAAGCACGATAAAAGGTAGGAATCTGCATGGATAGGACTGTGGCTGTCTACTGAGCAGGTAGCAGTTGCCATGGCATCCAGCATGTTAACACACAAATCCAACACTTGGAGAAATGCTGAAAATGACGGTGAGTAGGCGGTTGTGCAAAGATAACCATTTTCTGTGTCTCCAATTAGATGTAATATTACCAAATAGTAGATGAAGATATTTTCATTGATGTTTAACAATTTCTAAATGTTATTAATATCCAAATGTTCCTTATTTTTAACAATACTAGACATCTTTTATCCTTCAAAAGTAATGATGTAAAATAGTTAACAGCAGTCATTCTAATTTCAGGAACAAAAAAAATGTAAATCGCAAAACATTACATTTTAGTTCATACTTATAATCTAGAAGTACACTTGTCTGCTTTATGTGACAATATTTTACATACATTTTTAGGCACACTTTAATTCTAAATGGGTGTGCTTTAGTTAGTTACCGTTCCAGTAGACCAAAGGGCCTTACAATGTATTTATATAGAATAATCAGGCTGTAAGATACTATTTTCAGCATTTAAAAAAGCATTATCATGCAAAATACAGCTCTGATTAAAACTACTGACAAGCAGATTTGCTTACAATGTTGTCTTCATAGTGCTTAAATTATCTGTGAGAGTGAATAATTATTGTTAATCACACTTAGGCTGAGCGCATGCAGGCGATTTCTTTGCTAAAATGATCATTACTCTGAGATTAAGTGCTAGTGATTGTTACATATAAGGAACAATGGAGTGTAGCATGTGCTAGTGAATAATCCCCAATTACAGCATGCTGCTCCAGATTTTGCAGTCTGCAACTGCATGTGCAGTGATCACTAGCAATTAATCAATGGCAATCACAGGCAATTTTAGTAGTACATTCACACTAGAAAAAAAAATTGCCCATTAGGTAAAACCCAAGGTAAATCAACAGGTTCACTCTGTCCCCAGTGGTCTTCCTGTCCCCTGCCATTCTATCCTCAGCACTGCATACGCCCCTTATTTTCTGTCCCCAGCCATTCCATCCCCAGCACTGCATATGCCCCTTCCATTCTATCCTCAGCACTGCATACGCCCCTCATTTTCTGTCCCCTGCCATTCAATCCCCAGCACTGCATCTGTCCCTTATTTTCTGTCCCCTGCCATTCCATCCCCAGCATTGCATATGCCCCTTCCATTCTATCCTCAGCACTGCATACGCCCCTTATTTTCTGTCCCCTGCCATTTCATCCCCAGCACTGCATATGTTCCTTCCATTCTATCCTCAGCACTGCATACGCCCCTCATTTTCTGTCCCCTGCCATTCAATCCCCAGCACTGCATACGTCCCTTCTTTTCTGTCCCCTGCCATTCCATCCCCAGCACTGCATCCGTCCCTTTTTTTCTGTCCCCTGCCATTCCATCCACAGCACTGCATCTGTCCCTTCTTTTCTGTCCCCTGCCATTCAGTCCCCAGCACTGCATCCGTCCCTTTTTTTCTGTCCCCTGCCATTCCATCCACAGCACTGCATCTGTCCCTTCTTTTCTGTCCCCTGCCATTCCATTTTCAGCACTGCATATGCCCCTTCTTTTCTGTCCCCTGCCATTCCATCTCCAGCACTGCATCCGTCCCTTCTTTTCTGTCCCCTGCCATTCCATTTCCAGCACTGCATATGCCCCTTTTTTTCTGTCCCCTGCCATTCCATCCCCAGCACTGCATCTGTCCCTTCTTTTCTGTCCCCTGCCCTTCCATTTCCAGCACTGCATATGCCCCTTCTTTTCTGTCCCCTGCCATTCCATCCCCAGCACCGTATATGCACCTTCTTTTCTGTCCCCTGCCATTCCAACCCCAGCACTGCATACGTCCTATCTTTTCTGTCCCCTGCCATTCCATTGCCAGCAGTTCATACTTTCCCTACTTTCTGTCCCTGCTATTATGTTCAGCTGCCAGGAGCAAAGGATAGTCCTGTGTAAACCAAGAGTGGCTAAAATTGTAGCCCGTATATATGTGTAAAAAATGTATTCTTTTAATTCAGTCCATAACAAAGAAAAACACTATACATTCCTTTTAAAGTCTACCTAAACAAAAACGTTTAACTTTGGAGAAATTGGTGACCGCTGTCAGGTTTTTATTGCTTTGTCCCATTAGAAAGATACACACTCTCAATTTATCCTAATGCCCATTATCAGTGGGGCTAAAAGTGAGGGAGGAACTAAAATTGTAAGTTGCCACGAGAGCAAGAGTAGAGGGTAATCCTTCCAATGTGGGAGACCTGATCTAGTGACAACTGTCTATGCATTACCCTTACGTTAAAGATACTGGGCCGGATTCAGATACATTGCAGTATTTGCCGGCGCGGCGTAACATATGTCAGATACGGTACGCCGCCGTAACTTTGGGCGCAAGTTCTGTATGCAGAAAGAACTTGCGCCCTTAGTTACGGCGGCGTAACGTATGTGTGGCGGCGTAAGCCAGCCTAATTCAAATGGGGATGTTGTGGGCGTGTTTTATTCAAATTTCACTTGACCCCACGTATTTTACATGTTTTGTGAACGGCGCATTCGCCGTTCGTGAAAGAATCCCAGCGCGCATGCTCGAAATTACGCCGCAAAGCCTCATTGGTTTTGACGTGAATGTAACTTACGCAAAGCCCTATTTGCGAACGACTTACGCAAACGACGTAAAATTTTCAAAACTCGGCGTGGAAACGAAGTCCATACTTAACATTAGCTACGCCTCATATAGCAGGGGTAACTTTACGCCTAATGTAAACTATGTAAAAAAATGCGCCGGCGGGACGTACGATTCAGAATCGGCGTAAATACCTAATTAGCATATTCCTTGCGTAACTGTACGGAAGCGCCACCTAGCAGCCAGCGTAAATATGCAGCCTAAGATACGACGGTGTAAGACACTTACGCCGGTCGGATCTTAGGGAAATCTATGCGTAACTGATTCTCTGAATCAGGCGCATAGATACGACGGCCTGCACTCAGAGATACGACGGCGTATCTGGAGATACGCCGTCGTATCTCGTATCTGAATCCGGCCCACTGTCTTTAACTTCTTGTTTTTTTTAAATCTATTTACTTATTCAAACTGAAAAGAAAACTTTTGGCTTTAGTTATAAAGACACCTGTATAAAGCAGTGTCTAAAACAAAAAGACCCTGAGGTGCAAAAAGCAACGCAATTCTCATGTTCTGTTTTAATAAAAAGTGAGGCTGACTCACAAGATGGATATCAAGGTGCAGACAATGCCAAGTTAATTATCATTTTGATGTTTTTTAGACCCAACGTCTGCTTAAGGTGCTATAATTAATAGTGAGAATTCCCACCTAACAGAGTAAGATTTGTTGTTGGTACTCCTATTCTATACCAAGCGGCCACTTCAATAGGTGCTTCATTACTTAACACAAATTGCCCAAAAAAACGAAATCGTGCAGCTGCAACCTAATAGTTACAGTAGGAAGATACGATCACTGGTTATTTGATCAAATATTAGAACGGGAAGCTCCATGAAATAAGTAACATTGACTATGACACATGATAGACTGCAAAATCAACACAGCAATCCTGCAGGCAAAAGCAAGTACTAGATAGAGATATCTAATAAAGTAACCACTAACGGTATATGTTATTTTAACTATGAAAGGTAAATGTGTGTGGATTCAGAAGGCAAGATATCCAATTCTTTAGTTAGAAATATACTTCATAATAATAGTCATTTGCTGTTCAGCAAAACAACACCTGGAGTTGACAGACGCTGAGCCTACATTTACATACAAACATACGGTTACTTAGAAGACTCCTTCACTTATTATGCTTCATTACACAATTGTATGCTTCAGTAATATTCAGAGTATTAGGGGGTAATGCAATCTGCTACCAATGGCCCCCACATACAGGTTATTATGTTCTCAGCAGCATAATATGTGTGGGTAATCTGTGATATACATGGTATACTGGATCAGATCTCAGTTAATGAGTACACAGGTTATGCATGTACTGTACGGTACATCGTGGAAATCATCTTAGTTACTTAGTTATGCAGAAAGACACAAATGAGGGCTGCATAGATATAAAGTATGTTTGCCAATTCACTGAAAGGGAAACTATAATGGACTGGGGTCATTTTAAATGTAGCTCCTCTTTAGGTCTGTAGTTTCTAAACCCCCCACCCCCTCCCCAACTCCTGTTTACCATTTCACCCACCCTTTATTTTTATACATAACTTTGTTCTATTGACCTCTGCTCTAGTGGCATTAATTTATGCATCCTCTTTCTACTCTTTTTCCTTTGCTAGTGGATGCATCTCAATGCTGCAAAGAATAAAGCCATGCAATGATGAGGATCCATGCTCAACATAATTCTTTTGTGAACCCAGGGCAACTTTAACCGCTTGGGATCCGCGCTATAGTCAAATGATGGCTACAGTGCGGATCCGAAAATCCAAGTGGACGTCAATTGACGTCCGCCCCTTTGCGCGTTCCCCGCGCACGCTCCAGAGCGCACAGCGGGGAAACTCTGTGTTGGCCGTGTCCCTTGGACACAGCCAATTACAGATCGCCGCGAACGGCCAATCAGAGTGGCCGTTTGCGATGCGATCTGTGCGGCCAATGAGAGATGATCTCATATGTAAACATATGAGATCATCTCTCATTGCCGTTTTACACAGAGACAGCGTCCTGTCTCTGGAGAGGAGACCAATCTGTGCCCCTTGTACATAGGGACATAGATCGGTCACCCCCCCTCCACCTACAGTTAGAACACAATGCAGGGAATACATTTAACCCCTTCCTCACCCCCTATTGTTAACCCCTTCAATGCCAGTCACATTTATACTGTAATTAGTGCATATTTATAGCACTGATCGCAGTATAAATGTGAATGGCGCCAAAAATGTGTCAAAAGTGTCCACCATAACGTCGCAGTCCCAATAAAAATCGCAGATTGCCGCCATTTCTAGTAAAAAAAAAAATAATAATAATTCTGTCCCCTATTTGTAGGCGCTATAACTTTTTTTACCAAAAATATGTAGAAGAATACGTATCGGCCTAAACTGAGAAAAAAATATGTGTTTTTTTTTTTTTAAATTGGGATATTTATTATAGCAACAAGTAAAAAATATTGTATTTTTTTCAAAATTGTCGCTCTTTTTTGTTCATAGCGCTAAAAATAAAAACCGCACAGGCGATCAAATACCACCAAAAGAAAGCTCTATTTGTGGGGAAAAAAAGACGTCAATTTTGTTTGGGAGCCACGTCGCATGACCGCGCAATTGTCAGTTAAAGCGACGCAGTGCCGAAAGCTGAAATTTCACCTGGGCAGGAGGGGGGTATATGTGCCCAGTAAGCAAGTGGTTAAGGGCCTACCTGCAAGGGGCAAGTGATTTGAATCAGGGGAGGGCTGGCAGCCTTAGGCCTGGGGGGAAAGACCAGTCAAGTGGCCCATTAAACCACCAAATCAACTCACTATCCATGCCAACCTGTTTTTTCAGCTCAGCCTCACCAGTGCTCATCAGCTCAGCCTCACCAGTGTCCATTAATGCAGCCTCACCAGTGTCCATCAATGCAGCCTCACCAGTGCCAATCAATGTAGCCTCACCAGTGCCAATCAATGCAGCCTCACCAGTGCCAATCAATGCAGCCTCACCAGTGCCAATCAATGCAGCCTCATCAGTGCCCATTAATGCAGCCTGATCCCTGGGGCAGGGTAAATAGGGTGTATGGGGGGGGTGGGATGTCGGGTTCAGCTGGCGGTGTCAGGGTCTCTCACCTGGCAGCTCAGCTTAGCAGGCCCCTGCATGCCATGGCCTCACGGGGGGGTGATGCTTCTGGTCCTGGACCTTAGGTCAAGTTGCAGCCAGCACCCAGCCCCGCAGTCCGAGCCAGTCACATGCGTCCTGACTCCCTGGCGAGCCCTGCCTCTGCCTGCCTCCAAGACTCCAGTCATTGTAGTTTCCTCTGCTCTGCTCATAGTTCTCCACCCACAGGGAGCTTGAGCGCGAACTACAACTCCCGGGATGCAACAGCGACCGGCCGGCCGCTGCAGCTGTGCTTTCGGCCTGACTTCCTAGAGGAGAAAAAAAATGGCAGCAGCTGCCGGACGTTTCCAACATAAATTAGGGCAGCCTGGGGACAGTTGCCACCCTGCCCCTCAGCCCAGCCCGCCCCTGTTTTAATTGCTGCTGGGTGTCATGCAAGCTAGAGGAGCAGTTGGATCGCACAGCAATGCATATGTGAGTAACAAAACCGGAGATAGGGTGAATATAACAGCAAGAGCTGCACTATTATACTTTATATTTCTTATTTTTGAACAGATGAGTCTAAAGCTTCTCATATGCATTATTCACCTGGTCAAAACATATTTTTTTTAGCAATATATAAAAATAAAAAAAATAGCAAATCAGTATACATTGCCTATAAACCAAAATGCTGGCATACGGTCATGCAATTTCAGCCAAAGCAGTTTGAAGAACTGAAGCTCAGCTACTCTACCTTAAAGTACATCTCTAAGCTCTCCCTATATCCCACCCCCTCTAAATACTGGCATTAGAAAATAAATAAATAAAGCAAGGCCATTTTTACTTACTTAAAGCAGCAGTCAAGTAATGCTCCAGGATCTGAGACTTCTCTCCACTTCTGTTTAAATGAGGCAGTATGCTTCTTTGGGTGTCCACATCACTGCCTGTGAAACATAGACAGTTCATATTTGCTGTCCAGCAGCAGGGACCTCTTAAGATCCAAATGAGGACAGACAGTGCAAGGGAATGATTGGGTACCAGCTGCACCAACACAATGGCAGTGCTTGTTTAGTGGTCCCCCACACCCAAAAATGGCACTGGTGAGGGACCCAGGCTGTGGACATAGGCAAGTATATCTTTCTTCACAAGATAAGGAAACCGCATGCAGGATGGATTAGAAGTGGGTTCATGTTTTGTCTGGAGATGGACTTAGTGTATATCCAAGCAGTATCAAAATGAACTCCAAATCTCCCCCTCCTTTTACCTTAATCCTTTTGCAAGAAAAATGTTTTACTAAGTTTGATATCCCCATTTTTTTAAACGTCTTGCAGTGGAAGCTGTTCAGTTCCTATTTGCATTGGCATACCCAAGGGGTCTTTCCATATACACATTGTGCAGGCAAGCTCTTGGATGTCAAGGCAGCACTATTGTTTTGCTGGGAAAGAAATGTGTGTATATACTGTATATGTGGAAAGGGACAGAAAGCCCCTGAGCAACAGTAAATATTTAGGCTGTCAACAAATCAGCCTCCATTTTCCGCACAGTGCCGAAAGATAGAGAGCAACCGAGCATATGCAGAGCGAGACTGGTTTATAAACGGTATACGTTCTTATTTTTACATAGATTTACCTGCAAAAAGGGCCAGCAGGAAGTGATCTAGCAGGACTTTATTTTCTGACCCAAGTTCCACTTTAAAGTCAGGAGATACGCCGTTGTATCTCTTCTGTGAATCTGGCCCATAGAGTCTACAAAATAGGGGATAGTTTTATTGAATTTTTAGTATTCATTTTTTTCTTTTTTCTTTTACTAGTAATGGGGGCAATCTGCGACACATCGGACACTTTTGATACATTTTTGGGACCATTGTCATTTTTACAGCGATCAGTGCTATAAATATGCACGGATTACTGTAAAAATGACACTGGCAGTGAAGGGGTTAACCACTAGGGGACGCTGAAGGGGTTAATCGTGTCCTAGGGAATGATTCTAACTTAGGGGAAGGAGCTACCACTGACACGTCAGCGATCACTGTTCCCGATCACATGGAACAGTAGATCCCTGACGTGTCACTAGGCAGAACAGGTAAATGCCTTGTTTACAAATCCCCCTGTTCTGCCTTTGCCGACGGCAATCGCGGGCCACCCGGAAACATCGAGTTCCCGGGACCCGCTGGGCGCACTCACGAGGCATGCGCGCTCGCTGAGCGGCAAATTTAAAGGGCATGTACATGCAGATGCATGCAAAAAATAATATAAAAATAATATATTTCCCAAATGAAAATGCATTAATGCACCTTTACAGATTTTTCACATGGCAGAGGGAGAAGCCAGATTGGGGGTATGGCCATTTATTGGGGGGAAAAAAGCAAGGACCTCCATCTGTCTTTCCAAGTAAACAAGGTTTTTTTTCCCCAAAAAGAGAAAAAAAAGTTCCGCCATATAAATAAAAAGCAGTAAAAAAAATAAATGGGGTAGCTTTTTTTTGTAATCTAGGAATATGTTTATTATTCTGCCGAAGAATAACAGAATTTTGCTTTTATAATTTCCGATGAAATCTGTAAGAGGACTTCAAAATAGAGAATGTTCCAAAAAATGTCGGTAGCTTTGTGTGGATATATTTATATTTGTGTTCGAGCAGTCATAACCTAAATCAATGTAATCTCTATCCTCTGCACTTCTGTCAGACATACATTGTTACTCACCTCTGCTGCTTATCGACAAGCCAAAAATGTGCGATCAGCATACAAATACTTGGCTCAATTCACACGAATGGCAAAAGAGAGTATCAAATCAAGGCTTGAAAAAAAAGTTTACACACTTTATTGCCACGTGCATGACAAATACACACAGAAGGAAACACAGCTGTTTACAAACAAAACCAAGTGATCAACATTCGTAGCCGACATAGCGATTGCATGATCCAAACTTTGCATGGAAACAATTATCTATAGACTGCAGACACAAAGAGGTTAAACTTCAAACTAAGTGGAATTGTATATATTTTTTTAGGTCTTAATTTTGTATTTTGCTGTAACTCTATCCATAATGGTTAAAAAGGTCCAAATTGCAATTTCAACATTTAAGGCTCATACACACGATCGGATTTTTGGAATTGTGTGATGACAGACTGTTGGCCTAAAATCCGACCGTTTGTACGCTCCATCAGACGATTGTTGTCCAATTTTCCGCCGACAAATGTTGAATGGCAGGCTAATAAAATTCCTATCATGTGTATGTCCGTCAGACAAAAGTCCAAAAGTACAAACACGCATTCTCAGAATCAATGCTCACCAAACACAACATTAGCAGAAGGTGCCCAAAGGGTGGTGCTCAAGAGCTGAAATTTCACGCAGTAGGTCACTACTTTTGTGTTTGTTGGCCGACAATTGTGTGCCGTTTGTATGCAAGACAAGTTCATGGCCAACGACCTTCAGACAAAAGTCTGACGCTTTGTCTGCGGAAAATCCGATTGTGTGTACGAGGCTTTACTCCTCATTGGAAATCTCATTTCTAAATCTGCTTTGGGTAACCGATGCATTCAAAAATGTTAAACAGATGCGCAAACTCCTACAAAGTGCATCTGCATACTTCACAGCTTTAAATTCATGTGAAAATTAGAAAGTGCTTATGTGCAATATCAAAAATAACTCTTTTATGTGTAAATTAATAATCAAATTGAATCAAAAACATCAGAAAGTTAGGAGTTTCACATGAATTTGAAGCTACGAAGTATGCTGATGCACCTTGTAGGAGTAAGCGCATCTGTTTAACATTTTGATTTTGTTTATAGTGTTTGTATATTCACACATAGAACAGTTTGCAGCTTTCTTTTTGTTGGTAATATTTTTATTGCATAATATATTTTTTCAGTGATTTTTATGCTCTCTCTAAGCTCACAGGTTTTGTGCAGATATCCTTACATAATAACTTGCTGCTGCAAATTTAATTGAAAATGTTTTCCATAATTTACACCACCCTACATCAAGTGTAAAGTGAGAAAACCTACAAAAAGGAGCACTCCTCAGGGTTTTATTATAAAACTGTCCACTTTCCAATTTTTTTTCGATTAAAATGTAACATCCATTTCTATGTTTTTTTACAGAATATAAGATAAAACCAGGAAAGTACATGTCAGGTCACATGTGGCCAGGTGACAAGTGCACCCCATTGGGGTCAGGGATGCACCACAGGGTAGTGAACCCTATAGCCGGCTGCTGCAATCAGAGAGGAAGCGTGAAGCCAAGATTCCCCAGGGCGCAGAGTCTAAGACTCAGCTTTGTGTTCACCAGAGCCTCTAGTGGTGAGAATGGCCTTCGCCGCAGCTGGATCCAGGTCACGACCCCTGGGATCCCCTAGGTTACGCTCCCCTGGGAGAGAGGGGAAGCAGAAACCAGGACAAGCGATAGTGATGGGTAAGCCAAGGTCAGGGCAACAGGCAGACAAGGGTAACCGAGGGACAGGCAAAAGCTCAGGGTCACAGGCAAACAGGAGAAGTCAGGGACGAGCCAAAAACGGTACACAGGAAGGTAAACGTAGCACACTGCAGACAGGAACTTAAGCCAACAACACGGTTGAACAGCAAAGCAGACCTGCAGTGCAACAATATAGACTTCGGGGATGGCCTGGGGTGGGGCCATACAGGAAGGAGAGGTGATAAAAAGGTAGCCAGAAGAGAGTCTGGCCTCTAATGGAGACATGAGAAGAAGGTAAGCTGCCAGACATTATTGCATGTCCATGACAGTACAGCAAATAAAACTAAATTTATTCAGCTGGTCTTTATAAAATTGCAAATTACATTTTTGGAGAAAAGTAAAATGCTAATTTTATTTTTAAAAACAACTTTAACCACTTTAGCTCCGGGAAGGTTTTAACCACTTCTTGACCAGGTAATTTTTTGCGATACGGCACTGTGTTGCTTTAACTGACAATTTTGTGATCGTGCGACGTTGTACCCAAATAAAATTAATGTCTATTTTTCCCCACAAATAGAGCTTTATTTTGGTAGTATTTGATCACCTCTGTGGTTTTATTGCTGTAAACAAACAAAAAAAACTGACACTTTTGAATAAAAAACAACATATTTTACTTTCTGCTATAAAATATTTAACATTAAAATAAAATCTAAATTTTCTTCATCAATTTAGGCCAATATGTGTGTATCCTGCTACATATTTTTCATTAAAAAAATCACAATAAGCGTATATTCATTGGTTTGTGCAAACAGAACAGCGGATAGCGTGCTTACATGGGTACACCACTGCTCTGTCTCTCCACAGAGCGCCCGCCATTGGGGCCTCTGGACCTGCTGATTGTTTTCCGCTGTGTCCAATGACAGCAGAAGCGGCGCACGTCCTCTACACTCTGTGCATGAAATCACAGGGAAAAAGGTATTTGATCCCATGCTGATTTTGTACATGTACCCACTGACAAAGAAATTATAATTTTTATGGTAGGTTTATCTTAACAGTGAAAGACAGAATAACAACATAAAAATCCTGAAAAACGCATTTCAAAAAAGTTTTGAATTAATTTGCATTTTAATAAGTGAAACAAGTATTTGACCCCTTCGCAAAACATGACTTAGTACTTGGTGGCAAAACCTTTGTTGGCAATCACAGAGGTTAGACGTTTCTTGTAGTTGGCCTCCAACTTTGCACACATCTCAGGAGGGATTTTGTCCCACTCTTTGCAGATCATCTCCAAGCCATTAAGGTTTTAAGGCTGATGTTTGGTAATTTTAACCTTCAGCTCCTTCCACATATTTTCTATGGGATTAAGGTCTAGAGACTGGCTAGGCCACTCCAGAACCTTAATGTGCTTCTTCTTGAGCCAATACTTTGTTGCCTTGGCCATGTGTTTTGGGTCATTGTCATACCAAATACCCATCTACGACCCATTTTCAGTGCCCTGGCTGAGGGAAGGAGTTTTTCACCAAAGATTTGACGGTACATGGCCCCGTCCATTGTCCCTTTGATGCAGTGAAGTTGTCCTGTCCCCTTAGCAGAAAAACACCCTCAAAGCATAATGTTTCCACCTCCATGTTTGAAGGTGGAGATGGTGTTCTTGGGGTCATAGGCAGCATTCCTCTTTCTCCAAACACGGCGAGTTGGGTTGATGCCAAAGAGCTTGATTTTATCTCATCTGACCACAACACTTTCACCCAGTTCTCCTCTGAATGATTCAGATGTTCATTAGCAAACTTCAGACAGAACTTTACATGTGCTTTCTTGAGCAGGGGGGACCTTGCGGGCACTGCAGGTTGGTTTTGCTCTTTGGTTTTGGCCGTAGTTGAGAGATTGGAATCTGATTGATTGATTGAATGATTGATAGCTTCTGTGGATAGGTGTCTTTTATACAGGTAACAATCTGAGATTAGAAGCACTTTAAAAGAGTGCTCCTAATCTTAGCTTGTTATTTGTATAGAAGACACCTGGGAGCCAGAAATCTTGCTGATTGATAGGGGATATTTCTCTCATTAAAATGCAAATCAATTTTTTAGCTTTTTTAAATGCCTTTATGAATATTTTAGTTTTTATTCTGTTTCTCACCGTTAAAATAAACCTACTATTAAAATTGTAGACTGATCATTTCTTTGTCAGTGGGCAAACGCACATATTATAATGTGACTAAGGGAAAATAAGGTATTTAACTTAGCTTTAAATAGTGTAATCATAAGAATTTAAAAGCCTCTTTTTTTTTCTTTTTTTTAAGACACCCTTGAATTACTTCAGGTGCAAGACATGAAAAAAAAGCCTACATTGAACGCTTAAAAAAAAAAAAAAAGCAAAAACAATGCAAATAGTTTAGTCGTATGTGAACAAAGGTTCTTTAGCTAAACAATAAAATAGACATTCTTGTAAAAAGAAAGCTCTGTATCAAATTGGTAAGGCATTAGATCAGGGTTTCTCAACAGGATACCTCCAGGAGGTTGCTAGGGGTTCCTTGAGCAATGAGAAATGTCTGTCTCTCAGGTACACGCTCACTGACACCAATGATCTTTTTAACTATCTTTAAAGGGGTAATACTTTCCAATAGTGATGAGCTGAACACCCCCCCGTTCGGTTCGCACCAAAACCTTCGAACGGACCGAACGTTCGCACAAACATTTAGAACCCCATTGACGTCTATGGGACTCAAACGTTCAAATTCAAAAGTGCTCATTTTAAAGCCGAACATGCAAGTTATTGTCGTAAAACGTCTTTGAGAACCCGGGTCTTGCCCCAGGGAACATGTATCAATGGAAAAAAAAGTTTTAAAAACGGTCGTTTTTTTTCTGTAGCAGTGATTTTAATGATGCTTAAATAAAAAAAAAAAAATCCTTTAAATATCGTACCTGCTGGGTGTCTATAGTATGCCTGTGAAGTGGCACATGTTTACAACTGTCCCTGCACATAATGAGAAAACTATAAGAAAAAAGTAATTTAAAACTGCTTGCGGCTTTAATGTAATGTCTGGTCCCTGCAATATGGATGAAAATGATTGAGAAAAATAGCACACACAGACAGTACACACGCCACGTAGCTTTAGGTGCACACTGCAGAGGACACGGGCAGTACACACCACGTTGCATTAGGTGAAATCTGCAGAGGACACGGGCAGTACACACCAAGTAGCTTTAGGTGCAAACTGCAGAGGACAAAGGCAGTACACACACTACGTAGCTTTAGGTGCAAACTGCAGAGGACACGGGCAGTACACACCACGTAGCTTTAGGTGCAAACTGCAGGAGGACATGGGCAGTACACACCACGTAGCTTTAGGTGCAAACTGCAGAGGACATGGGCAGTACACACCAAGTAGCTTTAGGTGCAAACTACAGAGGACAAAGGCAGTACACACACCACGTAGCTTTATGGTGCACACTGCAGAGGACACAGGCAATACCCCACGTGAGAATACTGCAGCTAGCACAATCACCTGCCTGCCAGTAAATTAGGAAGAGCTGATCTAGCTAAACTATACAGTGTATAAATATATATACAACACCTGGGATGCATATATATCCTCTACACACTGTAACTTTAACTGACTAGCCTGCCTGCCTGCTCTATCTACCTACTAAAAATGACACACTCTCTCTCTTTTAACCACCGCAACACACTACACAAGGCCGACCTGCAAGCGGGCTTTTATAGTGTGGGGCGTGTACTAAACCCCCTGAGCCATAATTGGCCAAAGCCACCCTGGCTTTGGCCAATTATGGCTCTCCGTTTTTTGCAAGCTGTGATTGGCCAAGCATGCGGGTCATAGTGCATGCTTGACCAATCAACAGCCAGCAATGCACTGCGATGCCGCAGTGAATTATGGGCCATGAAACTCAACTCGAATTTGGCGCGAACAGCCCAAAACATTCGTAATTCGACGAACGATAGAACATACGATGTTCGAGTCTAACATGAGTTCGACTCGAATACGAAGCTCATCCCTACTTTCCAATAATTACAAGTGTAAGGAGCATTCTTCCCACTGACCATCACACTAATGTATCATGAGTTGTAGATATAGTAATTATTAGCAAGGCTTCCCATGAGACCGGAAAGTTATTTCAAGCGTTTATTTGTGTTGAAAAGGTTGGAAAAGGCTGACCTAGATGGTACCTGTATGCAGCTGATTATCCCATTCTGCTTCTTATTCTTAGGGCCCATTCACAGCGTGCAGAATTGCATGCGTTTGTGAGCCCAGTAGTGACAACTGTCCTGTGCAACAGCATATCTGAACATTTATATTCGTACAGGGACAGATGCACGTCCCTGCACCCAGACAAGACTGCATCCAGGGCTGTGCATCCACCCCTATGCAGATATACAAGCTCAGATGCACGGGAAGATGTGTATGCATGGGAAGTCTGTAAGTCTATAGTTGATTTCTAGGAGTCCGTTTACCATGACTGTGCCTCTCAGTCCTTTTGCACGCTGTACATGTCCCTGCACTGTGTGAATGAGCTAACCTTACAGCTATTCTATCCAAGAGTTTAACCTCATATTGGCAAACATGATCTCCAAGACTCAGGTAGTGTTTATAGAACAAAATCAGAGTCTTTTAAAATATTCGCAATCTCAAACTTTATCAGTTATATTTCAAGGCCTAGATATTAAAGGAGACCTTTCCTCAGAAAAAAGAGTCGGCCATTGCTGTTTTCTCATGTCATTACCTGCCAATTGGCTGGCTTTCTCTCTCTTGCTTTAACACTTTGTATCCCTAATGCAGTCCAAGTATGCCAGCGAAACTTTTTTTACTTTCCTGATATTCATACCTTTTCTGGGTCAAAGTATTGTAGCCAGTGGAGCAGAAAAATAACCATGCACATTTTAGAAGGATATCAAAAACAGAAAATGTATATTTCTCTTAGGACATAAAAAAAGAAATGAAAAATGGATGACTTAAACTGAAAGTACTAAATGCGTGATTTGAACTTAACATCATAAACAACTACCCCAAAACATTCAGATTTAAATACAGTTATCATAAGTAGTCATAAATGAACGTGGCACTAGTCCACTTCCTGTTTTATCTACATTCATTTGTTTAGGCCATAGACTATTGCTATTGCCATTAGCTCAAAAACAGACATCAGTACAGGTAAATACAAAGTTTAACCACAAATTATGCCCTCTAAGGCAAGGATCCTCAAACTACGGCACTCCAGCTGTTGAAGAACTACACATCCCATGAGGCATTGCAAAACTCTGACATTCACAAACATGACTAGGCATGATGGAAATTGTAGTTCCTGAAAAAAACTTGCTATAAAAATTTTTTTGGTGAACATACACCATATAAAAGCAAATTAGGTGATAATTCCCCAGGATTCATTTAGTAAATATTAAATTCCCTGACATCTAGAACGATCCATTCTTAAAAATATCTTTACTGTTTTGCTCTATGTAAGAAAGATGTGAATGTTGCCTGCCCTGCACATTCACCTGACATTACTCGTAAGTTGTTATAACTACATGAATTTTCAGCAAGTACAGGAAATTACTGTTGATTTTGCCAGAAAACGCAATGTCCTTTTTATTTCCTATGAGCTGCACTGAAAGCACAAGCAAGGTTATCTTCCTTCTGCAAATTAAAACCCCAAATTCAGTACAATCTTTTTTTATTGAAATATTTGAAAGGTAAGAACAAGAGTAATTATCCCACGCAGGTGAAATAAACATAAAGTATATCATGGCACAGCTTAGTAATACACAATAAAAGCATATGTGATCCTAAAAATTGCCAAACATCAACAGCCCTCTGGCCAAGGCCGGGGGTTAACATAGGGTAGAAGGGCTTAATTGCTCAGGACAACCCCAATTTCAAAAAAGTTGGGACGCTGTGTAAAATGTATAAAAAAAAAAACAGAATGCCTGATGCAGCTTCCTCCCCCTCCCCACCCCCCACACTTATACTTACCTGAGTGCAATCTCAATTCAGTGATGTACACACAAGCAGCATGTCTCTCAGCCCTCTCCCTCCTCATGGGCTCAGAGAGACCAACATGATACACTGGCTCCTGCTGCTATCAATCACAGCTGATGAGGAGGGAGTGGGGAAGTGTGGCCTAGCTGCTTACTATGGTACCAGGGTGGGGTGGAGGAGGGGAGAAATAGCCAGGAGCGCAGACGGGGACGCGAGAAGAGGATGATTTGAGATTGATTTGTGACAAACCATTGCACAGAACATGTAAGTATAACATGTTTGTTATTTAAAAAATAAAAGGTTTACAATCACTATAAACTGAAAAAATTTACTATTTTAAGAAAAATAAATAAAGGCAACTTTGCAATTGATGATAGCAACATGTTTCCAAAAAGTTGGGACAGGGCCATGTTTACCAGTGTAACATCCCCTGTTCTTTTAGCAACACCTGGAAACATCTGGAAACAGATGAAACCAGTTGCTAGAGTTTTGGGAGAAGAGGGGTATCCCATTTTTGGCTGATATAGGAGTCTAACTGCTCAGCAGTCCTGGGTCTTCTTTGTCATAATTTTTGTTTCAAGATATGCCAAATATTTTCCATTGGTGAAAGGCAGACCAATCAAGCACTCCGACTCTTCTACTAGGAAGCAAAGCTTTTGTCATAGATGCAGTATGTGGTTTAGCATTGTTCTGTTGAAATATGCAAGGTCTTCCCTAAAAAAAATGTCATCTAGATAAGAAGCATATGATGCTCGAAAACCTGGATTTATCTTTCAGCATTGATGGTGCCTTTCCAGATGTGCAAGTTGCCCATTCCATATTAATGCCACTGATTTGACCACAGAACAGTTTTCCACTTTGTAACAGACCCTTTTAAATGAGCTTGAACTTACATTTATGGATCTCATGGCAAACTGTATTTACATATTGTGATTTTTGGATGTATTCCTGAATCCGTGTAGTGATGTCCATCATAGAATCATGTGTTAAAAACAATTACAATTGTACTCACACACAGTTGCTAATATCAGACATATCACCCATAGATACCAGATCACTTATAGGGACTTGATAAAGGAGGCCCTGCCCTTTGAAACATGTCATTATAGCAAGTTATTCTATCCTCTATTGGCTCTCTGTCACGTGACATCATAGCTAGCGCTGGCCCCTCTGATGAGCAAGTGAGCTCCTCTGTCCCGCTGCAAACACAGGAGCCGAGTAGCTGTCTGTATGTATAAAGCGCGGTTTCCGTCTCTGGACTTTATAAACTGTCAGTTCGAGTCACATCTACGTGACAGTTGAAAGGACTCCATTGCCTAGCGATTCCACAGGGGTTCCTATGGATGATATGCCTGATAAAAGCAACTGTGTGTGAGTGCAATTGTATTGTTTATTAAAAGGTTACTGCTTCAGAGCCTGTGCATACTCTCTTTGCATTGCTGTCTACAGTTTCCAGTACCGCATCTCCTAAAGCATGCTACTACATTTTGAGCATTATTAAATTCTACAACATGAGACTCAGGGGGCAAAGTCAGCAGTCCAATTTTTATAAAAATGTAAACATCTTAAGAACAACTGTAATTGGAGGAATGGGATGAGCTTGTCAAGTGTGGATTTACTTTAACTTGTAAAATGGAATAAAAGCAAAGGATACATTTCTAAATTTTATGAAATGACCATGTTTGCTGGCCTTTACCTTGGTGCATGATAGTGGATTTTATTCATTTTATTTATTCTCTTATCAGCAAAGCACTGATAAATTATAGACCCCAGTACAATAAATGAAAAAAAGAATATACCAAAAACTAGGGGTCTGGTCCAATCTTTGTACACTTACAACATCTCAAGTTAGCTGATAAAAACCCACACCACTTCTGAAAGGTCACAATGCAAACAGTGAGACTGATGACGAACTATAACGTAGGCAAAAGTTTCCTGTGTTGCTGCTGAGGTTTTTTTTCTTTTTTTTTAGCATCTGCAGATGATGGAAACAATTTTCAGCGTGTGATAAAGCATCTAAAACTGATCTGCATGTGTAGGTTTGTACTTCCTTTCAAAGACAATCCACCCAAAAACTATTATTTCAATTGGAGGATGCCGGTGGGTTTAATCACCCACTGGTTGATCTATTTTAGAGACCATTGCTGTGAGATAACTGCGCCTAATTTTTCAGGTGACCTTTTCTTCTGAACATTATTCATTACTAAATTGTGAACTTATTTAAATTAGAGGGGGGGAACCATTAATAATGAATTCAGTAATAAAAACCATAAAGTAATCATAATACATGTGAAAGAAACAGACATTTGATTTTACAAGCGATACCTGAAAACAACATTAAAGTAACGTCTTCCTTCTGTGGGCTCCATCATCCATTATATTATGTACAGTTGTGCTCAAAAGTTTACATACCCTGGCAGAATTTATGATTTCTTGGCCATTTTTTTGAGAATATGAATGATAACACAAAAACATTTATTTCACTCATGGTTAGTGTTTGGTTGAAACCATTTATTATTAATCAATTATGTTTACTCTTTTAAATCAGAATCACAACAGAAACTACCCAAATTACCCTGATCAAAAGTTTACATACCCTGGTGATTTTGGCCTGATAACATGCACACAAGTTGACACAAAGGGGGTTTGAATGGCTATTAAAGGTAACCATCCTCACCTGTGACCTGACAGGCCCTTGCATCTTTCATCCAGTGCTGCACTGGCCATTCTGGATTTCACGGGGGAAAACAAAAAAATTGTCAAAGGATCTGCGGGAAAAGGTAGTTGAACTGTAGAAAACAGGAAAAGGATATTAAAACATATCAAAGGAATTGAGAATGCAAATCAGCAGTGTTCAAACTCTAATCAAGAAGTAGAAAATGAGGGGTTCTGTTGAAACCAAACCATGGTCAGGTAGACCAACTAAAATTTCAGCCACAACTGCCAGGAAAATTGTTTGGGATGCAAAGAAAAACCCACAAATAACTTCAGATGAAATACAGGAGTCTGAAAACATGTGGTGTGGCTGTTTCAAGATGCACAATAAGGAGGCACTTGAAGAAAGATAGGCTGCATGGTCGAGTCGCCATTACTATGTAGCCAGAAAGTATCCTGCTTGCAATACGCCAAACAGCACAGAGACAAGCCTCAAACCTTCCGGCACAAAGTCATTTGGAGTGAAGAGATCAAAATTGAGCTTTTTTTGGCCACAAACATAAACGCCACATTTGGAGAAGAGTCAACAAGGCCTATGATGTAAGGTACACCATTCCTACTGTGAAACACGGAGGTGGATCGCTGATGTTTTGGGAATGTGTGAGCTACAAAGGCACAGGAAATTTGGTCAAAATTGATGGCAAGATGAATGCAGTATGTTATCAAAAAATACTGGAGGAACATTTGCATTCATCAGCCAGGAAGCTAGGCATGGGACGTACTTGGACATTCCAACATGACAATGATCCAAAACACAAGGCCAAGTCAACATGTCATTGGCTACAGCAGAATAAAATGAAGGTTCTGGAATGGCCATCTCAGTCTCCTGACCTCAATATCATCGAGCCACTCTTTGGAGATCTCAAACACGCAGTTCATGCCCAAGAATTTATAGGAACTGGAGTTTTTTTTTGCTAAGAGGAATGGGCAACTTTACGATCTGAGAAGATAAAGAGCCTCATCCACAAATACCACAAAAGACTTCAAGCTGTCATTGATGTTAAAGGGGGCAATACATGGTATTAAGAACTTTTGATCAGGGTAATTTGGGTAGTTTCTGTTGTGACTTCAGTCAAACACTAACCATGAGTAAAAGAAACGTTTTTGTGTTATTCATATTCTCTGAAAAATGGCCAAGAAATCATAAATGTTGCCAGGGTATGTAAACTTATGATCACAACTGTATTTACTATCAGAGTCTGATACAATGCATACAATGAATAACAAATCATTAAAGCTGACCAATTCTGCAAAACTGAAACTCAGTTAGGTATGTTTTAACATTTATTTGACCTGGTGGACTCGCAGTACTCAGTTCTGACTTTTTTTTCCCATAGGCCTTAATGGAGAAGCAATAAAACGGAGAAAAAGGCCACACATGCACAGTATTACACAGCCCATTGGATGACAGGTATGCTGCACAATATAGGCCAAAGTCCCTTCTCCATGCTACCCACTTATCTAAACTCTGTAGTGGAGAGTATAACTAGCATCAGGGAGAGGGGTTGTTAGGCTTAAGATTATTTAATATTTTTAGTCAGCTGATGAAGCTGAGTAAAGTGCATGTTAACCCCAAAATCTCTTTGTCAGTATGTCTGTCATCATGCTTAACTGTATATAGTTTAAGCAAATCAAATTTTCAAAGTTCTTTAGCTGGAGATCCTGCCAGTAACAGCACTTCTTGTTGCAGGCTGACAATGCTAACCTACCGTCTCACAATTAGCACCGACTTTGTCAGCTTGCCATATAACATTCATCAATTAGCCGTTGGGCTACCTATCAGGCCTAGCAGCCAACTGAAGTCATACATTGTACATGGCAGACTGTTTCTGCCAATTGAGAGGCAGTGCGTTAGCGTTGTCAGCCTGTAACAAGTAGTACAGTTAAGAACAGTGAGGCACAATGGCAAATAAATAAAAACAGAACTTCTTTGACTATATAGTAACTTTTATGTAAGTTTGTTTCACGTGCACATTCCCCCTTTACCTATATTATTAATCAAGGTTTGTATTGCATGCTGGCAAAAATCTGTAGCATGCACACTAGACGATTAGAAGTACAGTGAATGCAAGCAATATCAGTGCTGATTTAACGCTGCCTACATGATGGGACGTTATAAAGTGTGCATATAGAAGAGATTAAGTCCACAATACAGTATAAACAACATTTTTATTATTTTTTTTTATTATTATTTTAGGTTAAACTTAGTGTAATATGGTGATAACATCACTTAGGAAACACTGTACTATTGAGACATACACTGACCGGACACTTTATTAGGTACACCTGTGCAATTGCTTAGTTACACAAATTGCTAATCAGCCAATCACATAGTAGCAACTCAATGAATTTAGACATGGTGAAGATGACTTGCTGAAGTTCAAACCAAGCATCAGAATGTGTAAGAAAGGGGATTTAAGTGACTTTGAATGTGACATGGTTGTTGGTGCCAGAAGGCTGGTCCGAGTATTTCAAAAACTGCTGATCTACTGAGATTTTCACATACAACCATCTCTAGGGTTTACAGAGAATGGTCCAAAAAGTTGTGTGGATGAAAATGCCTAGTTGAGGTCAGAGGGGAATGGGCAGACTGATTCCAGATGACAAAAAGGCAACAGGAGCCCAAATAATCACTTGTTACAACCAAGGTATGCAGAATACCATCTCTGAATGCACAACACATCGAACCTTGAAGCAGATGGGATACAGCAGCAGAAGACCACATCGGATGCCACTCCTGTCAGCTAAGAACAGGAAACTGAGGCTACAATTCGCACAGGCTCATAATAATTGGACAATTGAAGATTGGAAAAACATTGCCTGGTCTGATGAGTCTCCATTTCAGCTGCAACATGATGGTAAGGTCAGAATTTGGTATAAACAACATGAAAGCATGGATCCACCCTGCCTTGTATCAATGGTTCAGGCTGCTGGTGGTGGTGTAATGGTGTGGGTAATATTTTCTTGGCACACGTCAGTTCCCTTAGTACCATTTGAGCATTGTTTAAATGCAATAGCCTACCTGAGTATTGTTGCTGACCATGTCCATCCCTTTATGTTAGGACTAGTGTACCCATCTTCTGATGGCTATTGCCACCAGGATAATGTACCATGTCACAAAGGTCAAATCATCTCAAAATGGTTTCTTAAACATGAACATTAGTTCAATATACTCCAATGGCCTCCACAGTCACCAGATCTCAATCCAATAGAGCACATTTGGAATGTGGTGGAATGGGAGATTAGCACCATTAATATACAGCTAAAAAATCTGCAGCAACTGCGTGATGCCATCATGTCAATATGGACCAAAATCTCTGAGGAATATTTCCAACACCTTGTTGAATCTATGCCATGAAGAATTAAGGCAGTTCTGAAGGAAAAAGGGAGCCCAACCCGGTACTAGCAAGGTGTACCTAATAAAGTGGCCGGTTATTGTACAGTATTTACCCATGAAATTTTTTTCTTATTGCAGATGCACGACTTGTAAATTCCTTTTTGAAGCACAAATTAGCAAAATATACATGATTAGAATAGAAAGGTACAGTGCACAAATATCACAAGATATCTCAAGCTGTATTACTGACATATGACTACTGTAGATTAGTAGTGATAAAATCATTAGAGTGTAGCAATCAAACATTTGTATGTAAAAGTTGAGAATGTCATTTAAAGGATGCTACTTGAACATATATTTTAAATGAACAGTTTTTACACAATCTCTATTTTGGATGTTGACTGTTTTGTGCTTTGTATCAAAACTTGATCGTGGTTAGCAACCACTGCAGCATACAGACACCTACGTATTTTCATAACACTGGCCACAAATAAACATTAGTTGTACTTTGTTAACTAAGCATACAGTACTGTACAGCTTATTCTAAAGTGTTTGATCTTCAACCAAATAAAAAGACTTTCTGATACACAAAACTGTTGTATTTAGCATCAAGAATTTTTCTTGGTTTTGTTTTTTGCATCTAATTCCTTTTTATTCACTTGCTTCCTCTGGCAATTGATTATCTTTAAGAAATGGAGAGCCTTCTTTAGTGCACGTCACTTTTATTTTTGTTGTTAATAATTTTATATACAGTGGCAAGAAAAAGTATGTCAACCCCTTGAAATTAACTTGTTTTCAGCAGTAATTTACCATCAAATGTGATCTGATTCTCATCTAAGTCCCGACAAACACAATGGGCCAGATTCAGATACAATTGTGTATCTTTAGGCGGGCGTAGCGTATCTCCTCTACGCTACGCCGCTGTAACTTTGAGAGGCGAGTATGGTATTCAGAAAGATTATGCGCCCGAAATTACGGCGGCGTAGCGTATAAGGGCCGGCATAAGCCCGCCTAATTTCAATATGGAAGATGTGGGCGTGTTTTATGTAAATTAAGTGTGACCCCGCGTAAATGACGTTTCTAACGAACGGCGCATGCGCCATCCGTGAACGTATCCCAGTGTGCATGCTCCTAATTACGCCGCAAATAGTCAATGCTTTCGACGTGAGCGTAACTTACGCAAAGCCCTATTCGCGAACGACTTACGCAAATGACATAAACGACGCAAAATTCGACGCTGGCCCGACGTCCATACTTAATATTGGCTACGCCTCATATAGCAGGGGTAACTTCACGCCGGAAAAAGCCTTAAACGACGTAAAAAAATGCGCCGGGGAGAGGGCGAGCATGACACTCCACACCAGGGAGAAAGCCTTGCATTACTGTGTGTAGTTACAGACAGAAGAACAGGAAGTGAGGACTGCACTAAGGTAAAGGAAGAAATTTAGGGGAATTTTTTTTTTTACCTTTACAACCCCTTTAACGCCAAGGGATCATGTATTTGTTCAATAAAGATACAAGAAATTACAATTGTTTGTGTGTTATCAGCTTAAGCACAATGGGCCAGATTCAGATACAATTACGTTGCTCCACGGCAGCGTAACGTATATGATTTACGTTACACCACCGCAGGTTTACAGCGTAAGTGCCTGATTCTCAAAACTCTTACCTGTAAACTACCCGACGTGCATTGCGACGTGCATTGCGCTAAATGACGTCGCACGGACGTCATTTGTTTAGACGTTAACGTAAATGGCGTCCAGCGCCATTCACGGACGACTTACGCAAACAACGTGGTTTTTTAAATTTCGACGCGGGAACGGCGGCCATACTTAACATGGCTTAGAACAACTAGGGCTCAGCCCTAATTTTACGCGACGTAACTCGACGGAAACGACGTAAAGTTAGATCGACGGGCAGCGCGGACGTTCGGGAATCGCCGTAACTAGTCATTTGCATATTCTACACTGACCGCAATGGCCTCGCCACCTAGCGGCCGGCCTAGAATTGCATCCTTCAGATCCGACAGTGTAATTCAATTACACCTGTCGGATCTTAGGGCTAGCTATGCGTAACTGATTCTATGAATCAGTCGCATAGTTAGGACGGCCGGAACACAGAGATACGACGGCGTATCAGGAGATACGCCGTCGTATCTCTTCTGTGAATCTGGCCCATTGTGTTTGTCGGGACTTAGATGAGGATCAGATCACATTTTATGGTAATCTACTGCAGAAAACAAGTTAATTTAGGATTTTTTTTTTTTACCTTTACAACCCCTTAAATAGCTGGCACCAATGAATTCAAGCAAGCACCTTCGGTATCTCTGGATCAGACCTGTACAACATTCAGTTGGAATTCTTGACCATTCCATTTTACAAAACTGCTTTAGCTCAGACACATTTGTAGGATATCTGGTGTAAACGGCTCTCTTGGAGGTAATTCCACAGCATCTATAGGGTTAAAGTCTGGGCTCTGACTGAGCTACACCAAAAGATTTAGGTTATTTTTCTGAAGCCAGTTTGTGGTTCTTTTACTTTGATGTTTATGGTAATTGTCCTCCTGCGTCACTCAACTTCTGAGCTAGTAGACAGCTACTCTAATATTACCCCGTAAGATATTTTGGTAAACTTGGAAATTTATTTTTCTATGGATGATGGCAAATAGTCTAGTCCTTGGGGCAGCGAAGCAAGCCCAAATTATGATATTCCCTCCACCATACTTTACCACCGGATGATGTTTTGATGATTGTAAACTGTGCCCTTTTTGCGCCATTCATAGTGCTGAGTATTCTTCTAGAACAATTCAACTTTTGTTTCATCAGTCCACAAAACATTTTCCCAGCAGCCTTGTAGTTTGCCAAGGTGCTCTTTGGCAAACTTCAGGCTTGTGCCATGGTGTTTTGTCATGGACACCCTGCCTCTTCAAAGACTTAACTGTATGTATGGTGTGACTTAGATGAGGATCGGATCATATTTTATGACAAATTCCTCCAGAAAACCAGGCAATTCCTAGGGATTCACATACTTTTCTTGCAACGGTATATTTAGATACTCTTCATTTTCTTGGATAGCACTTGGCAGTAGCTCTTCCATATATGTAAATATACATTTTTGATTTCCTTTTTTGTCTCAAGGGTTTTTTTCTTGCCCACCTTTGGTGCGACCATGGGCTCTTAATGTAATTTTATTTAAAAATATGTGCCATCTATTTGTCACTCTTTGGTTGTCCTGCTGGGGTGCTGTTGGTCCCTTCCAGTGACAGACACCCTGTGGCAGTCATCATCTGGAAGGGTTGCAATAATTTTATACTACTTTTCAAGCTGATTTGTACTTCTTAAGGGGGTACTCCAACATTACTTGTAATTTCCAATTTTTTAAACGTTTTTTTTTCAATTTGAAGTGAATGAATATTTATGAAACACGTAGGAGATATTGAATACCTTTTTCTTTATTCATCTGGCCATGTGGGAATAATTGGAGTCAAATATATTTATTTACACACACTAATATAATGTATATTTTACAACAATTAATGCTGGAACACAATAAAGCCTCTTGTTACTCTTAACTAGTTCTCTTTTTTTCTTACAACAGAGTCCTGAAAGTCAAACTGAAATAAACAGCCCTGACACTTAATAATAAAGTAGTGCCTCAGGTTTTGGAGCATGCCTGAAGACAAACAAAAGGTGTGCATAGGCACTTCCTGGGTTATTTTGCTACAGTTAAAGTGTATCTAAAGGCAAAGCTTGCGGTTTATTAGGTATGCCAAAAATCTACATTTTGAGATGCCAACAGAACAGGTAACAAGAAGAAATCTTCCAACGTGAAGATCTGTTCTGGAGGCAATGGACGAAGAGTGATTTCCATAAGGTCCCTTTCACATGGGCACTTTCCGATTTGATTAGCATTTCTACGCTGATCTCCTGCTTATAGGAGCAGAACAGGGTCAAAAGACAGGTCCATATCTAATCAGTTTTTGCAGACAGACTCCGCTCTGCTCTATGACCGCCTCAGAGTAAATGGCCTCCACTGGGCATTTACACCAGGCTGCTGTCGATCAAGTCCGCCCAAATGGAAGAGATATTTTTATGCAAAGTATAGGGAAAAGTGCACATTGCATAGATGTACCATATATATATATATATATATATATATATATATATATATATATATATATATATATATATATATATATATATATATATATATTATATACACCCATTTGTTTCCCTTAGGTATATGCTTTAAATTTTAGCATTGGCTGTACTTAATCAGTGAAACATTCGGTGTAATTCCTGTTTGGCAGTAAACAGTTGAGTTGGCCCTATAGAAGCATCCTCAGTAGGCGTTCACATGTTCTTGCCATTAAAGGAGTAAACGGCACTGGCAATTTGGTCACACAAGAGAATTCTGGTATTATTTGGGTATAATAAAATAAAAAAAGCTTTCAGCTAGCTATGGTGTTTAGAAAACCAAACTTAAAATGTCTATGGAGGCAGGAAGGAAAACGTGATTTCATTATCATGTTTAATTTGTTAAACATTTGAACTTCAGTTCCAGACTCGGTACTATCAGTTTCCTGTGCTTAAAAAGAAAGTCAGTTTTCCACCAAAATGCAAAGTAAAAAACAGTAGCTCCTTTATTCCACTATGCTGCTTAGGACAAAAAAATGGAAAACCTGTCTACAATCTGTCATGGCTTTTTAAGCTTGCTCAGGGTTACTTATACAGCACATCTGTGCAGACTTGTGTCAGTTGTGTTCGGAAATAGAAAATGCCATATAGACTCATCTAACAATGAGATAGACAAGTTAGCACAAGCACATAATTATTCCATATTCTCTTCACTAAAGCACATTCCAGAAACACCACATGCTTTATTTTCTAGGAATGTTACCCATGCGCCTGACTGTGACTAAAGCAATCTTGGAATAAAAAAAATAAAAAAAAACACACACACAGCAACCCACATTTGTGTACTCAAATATGGATCTAAGGAACCTTAAAGTGTATTTCCACTTTTGCAGTCGAATTTCAAAAAACCCTACTATATGTTTATTATGTTTTCCCATTCACATAGCATTGCCAAAACCTTTCTCAGGAAGAGGCGTCATGGCTGACTGCAAGATTGTTGAACAATTTTAGAGTGAGCCTGTACCATGTCTATCCTTAAAGGGGTTGCAAAGGTTCGTTTTTCATTTTCTAAATTGGTTCCTTTAAGCTAGTGCATTGTTGGTTCACTTACCTTTTCCTTTAATTTCCCTTCTAAATGTTTTTTTTCCTTTGTTTTCTTTGTCTGAATTTCTCACTTAATGTTCCTCCTCAGTAAGGTGTTCAGTAAGCTGTTCTAAATGACTTTCCACTGCTCAGATGATGGTGGAAAGCTTACTGAGGAGAAACAGGAAGTGAGAAATTCAAACAAAGAAAAAAAATATATTCAGAAGGGAAATGGAAGGAAAAGGTAAGTGAACCAACAATGCACTAGCTTAAAGGAACCTATTTAGAAAATAAAAAACGAACCTTTAAGAACATACAATTCAAGAAGCCAAGCCTCTACACCTTTAAAGTGATATTAAACTCTGATTTAAAAATAAACTATTAAAGTATGTACTCTTAATTCTATTGTTCTCAGCCTCCACTAAAACTCCCCAAATTCTTCAATTTTTGCTGCTATGATCCGACTTCCTGACTGTATTTGGGAACATATTCGCCCTCTTTCTTGCTCCTGAGATGGACTAGAGACTCTGGGTTATAGGATTATAGTGTGCGTGGAGCAGCACACACACAACCACGACGAACCTGCAGACTGCAGTCCAGAATCAATCATGTAAAAAAGGTTAGCTGAAAATTATTATTTTTGTAACCAGCATAAAGTTTGTGTTATCCCAATTAGGCTGCAAAAGGGGAAATACACTTTCAGCTAGAAATTCACTAAACATTATTACCTTCTCTAAAGACCACAGGGCATACTCTTTTAAATGCATTTCAATAGAAAAACCCCAAACAGTTAAAAGTGGTTTCCCCATGGTTCATCACAACATGATGACAAGACCCACCACTAGCCTTCAAGCTGCGACCAACAACAGATTACTCTATAGTTCTTTGCTAATATGCCATACAAGGTATATTCGGCAGGTTAATCCAGAAATTAATAAATGACTCATATCATTATAACTAAATGTTGATTTTAGTAAAGCCTGAGACATAAGATTTAGGTCTGTAAGATTTTATCAATGCAAAATGGTCAGAAACCTGGGTAATTTTAGCTAAGCAAACAATGAAATCTTAAAACCACACACAGAATTAATTATTAGATACAGTGATATGGACAAATGATATGAAAATGTCCTATAAAAGTCAACCATGACTTCGCCTACATTTAAAGCCTATTAAACAAGGACTGTAGAATCGAAGCCCCTTGACAATGTACAGTTAAGCCGCGTACACACACGACCATTTTTCATGTCATGGGAAAAACAAAATTTTTCTTGACGTGATTCTTGTCAAGCATGCCTATTCAACACATGATTGTGAAAACAAAATGCTCGACCAAAGCGCAGTGGCGTACAACGCGTACAACGGCACTATAAAGGGGAAGTTCCATTCGGATGGCGCCACCCTTTGGGCTGCTTTTGCTGATTTTGTGTTAGTACAAGTTTGGTGAGAGACGATTCGCACTTTTCAGTCTTCGTGCTTTTCAGTCTGTTACAGCGTGACGAATGTGCTATCTATATTACAAATGCTAGTTTTACCAGAACGAGTGCTCACGTCTCATAACTTGCTTCTGAGCATGTGCGTTTTTTTCCCATCGTTAAAGCCTACACACAACCGTTTTTGACAACGTGAAAAACTACGAGAAAAATTAGAGCATGTTCTAAATTTTTAATGGACATTTTTCACAGAAAATACTCTGGAGCCCACACACAATCGTTTTTAATGACCAATTAAAAAAATTGCATTTTTTCACGTCATGAAAAATGGTCGTGTGTACGCGGCATAAGACCTGCGTAAATTGTCAGCGCTATATAAATACCTGAAATAAATAAATAATAAATAGGCCACGTTTTAAGTACATAGAGGGATCCGCAGTGCTCAACCAAGCACTTGGCCTGTGAAAGGTTAGACACTAATAGGTAGATTCACAAAGAGTTAGGCCGGCTTATCAGTAGATAAGCCGACCTAACTCTGAATCTACGCCGGCGTTTGTTTAAGTGTATTCTCTAACAGAGATACACTTAAACATATCTAAGATAGGACGGCGCAAGCAATGTTTTGGCTGACCGCTAGGTGGCGCTTCCATTGCGGCCGGCGTAGATTATGTAAATGAGCTTTTACGACAATTCCCGAACGTACGCGAGCCCGTCTCAGTCGATTAACGTCGTTTCTGTAAGGCCTTAGGCGGCCTAAAGTTATTCCACCTATGAGGTGGAATAACAATGTTAAAGTATGGCCGCCGCTCCCGTCGCGAGGTTCGAATTGTTTACGTCGTTTGCGTAAGTCGCCCGCAAAGGCGTCAAAATCAATAGGCCCGTACGGCCTACTTAGCCGCAATGCGCACTGGGAAATGTAGTCACCCGGCGCATGCGCAGTGTCAAAAAATTAAAAAAAACATGAGGTCAAGCCTCATTTCCATACAACACGCCCCCCTCCAAGTCATTTGAATTAGGCGCCCTTACGCCCGCTCGTTTGAGGCTACGCCGCCGTAAATTAGCAGGTAAGTGGTTTGAAAATCACTACTAGCCTAACTAATTACGGCGGTGTAGCCTAAACAGGCTAGGCTAGGCCGTCTTAAAGATAAGCCTATGTACGTGAATCTACCTATAACTATATACGTAAAAGACTGCCCTGTATGGACAACAGCTGTAAGTTTTGTCTAGAAAAAAACCTTTACGTATTTCCATTCATATCTAAATCTGACCAATTATATGTGACCAATCACAACACAATACAACGCATTAACATATTCACCAGCACTCTTCTTTTTTTCAGAAACAGGGAAACACATGCATACCTGTGAGTGAGATACAGAAGAATGGTGCTCCAGGATAGATTTAAGTCTGAGGAATTAGAAATATGTTAACTAGTATTTATGTCAAGGTGACTGAAGCTTCTGCTCTACCAATGCAATTATTCCCTCCATAACCACAAGGCCTACTGCTGCTCATTCGATGTGGAATCATGCGGGGGAGAATTTTCAGTATGATGCATTGTGGCGTGCCACATTTTCCTCTCTGATGAAAGTGGAGTAATGCAGGCGTGTTTCTCCTCAATACAGAGTCTGAGACCAACAAACAATACCCAATTTACACTAGCAATCCAACCCGTGAGTTGGGTATAACAACAAGTGCTACAAAAACATTTGCATGCACCAAAAGTTCTTAGCATAAATCAGTAATTTTCCATTTTACGATACACATGCATGCATACACTTTGTTTTATACTCATTTAAATACATGACGCAAGGAGATGAGTAGTACTTGTAGCTTGTTTTTTTCAGCGGCGTGCCTGCGTCAAGTGGACTTCAACCTCACAATCCAAAAAAATATGCACCACGTGTTATGCCGCGTACACAAGATCGGACAATCCGACAACAAAACCGTGGATTTTTTTTCCGACGGATGTTGGCTCAAACTTGTCTTGGCATACACACGGTAGCACAAATGTTGTAGGAAATTCCAATCGCCAAGAATGCGGTCACGTACAACGTGTAACATCGGCACTATAAAAGGGAAGTTCAATACCAAGTGCGCCACCCTTTGGGCCCCTTCTATAAATCTTGTGTTAGTAGAAGTTTGGTGAGAGACGATTCGCGCTTATATGTCATCTGCTGCTGTACTCGATCTCTCAGAGTCTCTGAGAAATCAGTTTGTCAGAACTCTGTGTGAATATCAGCAGCAAAACAACTTAATTATTCTATCATTTTAAAGAAGACGAGAATGCGCTGCATTAAAAGATAAAAAATTTGCAGCGTGACGAATGTGCCATCTCCATTACGAACTCTAGTTTTACCAGACCGAGCTCTTCCGTCTCGTACTTGATTCAGAGCATGCGTGGAATTTTGTGCGTCGGAATTGTCTACACATGCTCGGAATTTACGAGAACGGATTTTGTTGTCAGCAAATTTGAAAACCAGCTCTCAAATTTTTGTTGTCGGAAATTCTGACAGCAAATGTCCAATGGAGCCTACACATGGTTGGAATTTCCGACAACAAGCTCCCATTTTTCCCATCGAACATTTGTTGTCAGAAATTCTGAGCGTGTAAACGCGGCATTAAGCTAACTTGCAAAGCTGTGTTTAATATTAAAGAGTAACAGTTATGGGCTTACCCTGCCCTTTTTTAAATTGCAATTAATTTGAGCTTGAAAAAGGACTGGGCACCTGAAACTGTCAATAGGTTTGTATGCAATTATTGCCATTTGATAATATTAAACATAAAAATTATGCAGAATTAGCATCATATGGTTTTGCTGCATCTTCTAGAATCTAGATCATGGGTCTTCAAACTACGGCCCTCCAGTTGTTCAGGAACTACAATTCCCATCATGCTTAGTCATGTCTGTGAATGTCGGTGTGTTACAATGCCTCATGGGATGTGTAGTTCTACAACAGTTGGAGGGCCGTAGTTTGAGGATCCCTGTTCTAAATTGTGTATAAACAGGTGTAATAGGATTCTTCCGATTCCATATGCATTTACATACCCGCACCACTTTAAACCTTGTTTGCAGGGATTGCCTGTGATAAATATATTAGATTAAGGCCCCGTACACACCATAGAATCCATCCGCATATAAATCCCAGCGAATGGGTTTCTGCGGATAGATCCTATGGTGTGTACACGCCAGCGGATCTTTTTCCACGGATATATCTCCCCTGGGATGGATTCCAGCAGATCGAATATTTGCTGACATTCAGAACATATCCATCTGCTGGAGTCCATCCCAACAGATGGATCCGCTGGTCTGTACAGACTCACCGGATCCATCCGTCTGAAGGGATCCCCCGCATGCGTCGTAATGATTCGACGCATGCGTGGAATTCCTTATATGACAGCGTCGCGCACGTCACCGCGTCATAATCGCGGCGACGGCGCGACACGTCATCGCCAGAGGATTTCGGCGCGGATTTCAATGCGATGGTGAGTACACTCCATCGCATTAAAATCTGCTGAAATCCTTGAGAGGATTTATCTGCGGAAACGGTCCTTATGCTGCTAGCATTAGTAAATAGATAAAGTATATTATATTTACTTGTTATAAACGTTTTTTTTTTACATTTCTTCAATTGCTTTTTAGTTTCCATGGCTGGACAAATGATGCCACACATCCCAGGGGACTTCAGGAGAGGAGAAAGGGTCTTTTCAGCTAAACATACCCCCCTGTATGCGTGCCTGAGCTAAGGGTAGATGGATTCCAGGAAGTAAATGCTACAGGAATCATCTGCCCTTACTCAAGATGTCCATGTTTTTCAAAGTGATTTCTCAGCAATATAGCATGGAGACATGGATAGACAGTTGAGCTTGCTTTGAATATTAACCACTTAAGGACCCCCCACTGTATATGTACGTCCTCTTTTTAAACATGGATATCTCAGTAACGGCAGCAGCTGCTGCCACAACTGAGATATCCATGTTTTCAGCTGGCGGCCGTGTAAACGATAACGGCGGTCTCCGCGGCGGATTCGCCGCGAGATCGCCGTTATCGGTGGCGGGAGAGGGGCCCCCCCCCTCCCGCCGCTTTTCCGCGCCCTCCGCCGCTTACCGGAGCCGTCGGTAGCGGCGGAGGAGATCCGATGCTGCCGCCAGGAGAGTGAGGACTTGAGTGAGGGCAAGATGGCCCCCACCCGTCCTCATAGCTCTGCTGGGCGGAAGTGACGTCAAAACGTCAGTCCCGCCCAGCCTCTTAAAGAGACAATTTTTTTTCTGTCATTTTTTTAAATGACAAATTTTCCTTTTTTTTTTTTTTTTTGCATTTAAGCCTAAATATGAGATCTGAGGTCTTTTTGACCCCAGATCTCATATTTAAGAGGACCTGTAATGCTTTTTTCTATTACAAGGGATGTTTACATTCCTTGTAATAGGAATAAAAGTGATCATTTTTTTTTTTTTTATATTTTAGTGTAAAAAATAATAAAATCAATAAAAGAGAGCAATAATTATAGCCCTAGAGCTACTCTGTAGCTCAAAAAATGCAACTTATAGAATTTTTTAAACGTCGCCTATCTAGATTTTTAAGGGTAAAAGTTTGACGCCATGCCACGAGCGGGCGCAATTTTAAAGCGTGACATGTTGGGTATCATTTTACTCGGCGTAACATTATCTTTCACAATATATAAAAAAATTGGGCCAAATTTATTGTTGTCTTATTTTTTAATTCAAAAAAAGTGAATTTTTTCCAAAAAAAGTGCGCTTGTAAGACTGCTGCGCAAATACGGTGTGACAAAAAGTATTGCAATGACCGCCATTTTATTCTCTAGGGTGTTAGAAAAAAAAAATATATAATGTTTGGGGGTTTTAAGTAATTTTCTAGCAGAAAAAAATGTTTTAGTCTTGCAAACACCAAATCTGAAAAACACCTGAGGTCTTTAAGTGGTTAAAAATGAATTAAATGGTGT
Source organism: Rana temporaria (assembly GCF_905171775.1). Classification (NCBI taxonomy): domain Eukaryota; kingdom Metazoa; phylum Chordata; class Amphibia; order Anura; family Ranidae; genus Rana; species Rana temporaria. Next base: position 244,827,791 of record NC_053492.1, read on the forward strand.
TTTTGGTTTGTGGTGCTCAGAAGCAGTGTTCTTCTAAATGTAGAATAAACATTGTTGGATGGCAAGTACTTTGGCCAGTTTGAAGATATTTTAGAGAAAATTGTGGGTTCTTCTTTTTTTTTATGAAGGATCCATGGTATTGTGCGTTTGTGTACATACTTAGCCAGATTCACGTAGACGTGCCCAACGTTAGGCAGGGGTAGCGTATCTCATATACATATAAAGACGACTTACGCAAACGATGTACAATTTTTAAAATTCGACACGGTTCCGACGTCCATACTTAACATTGGCTGCGCCATCTTTTTGGTGGTTTATCTTTACGCCTGAAAACGCCTTACGTAAACGGCGTATTTTTACTGTGACGGGCAAGCGTACGTTCGTGAATAGGCGTATCTTGCTGATTTACGCATTCTAGGCGTAAATCAGCGTACACGCCCCTAGCGGCCAGCATAAATAGTCAGATATGATACGACGGCGCAGGCGGTCGTATCTTAGCAACATTTAAGCGTATCTCAATTTGAGAATACGCTTAAATATACGACGGCGCAGATTCGGAGTTACGACGGCGTATCTACTGATAGGCCGGCGTAACTCTACCTGAATCTGGCTAACTGTGTAAATATTTTTTATTTATTTATTTAGACATACGTGCAACTTAAAAGCCTACCGCCGACAAAGTAGTTATCTGCATCTCAGCGTCCTACCGTGTACGCTGTTAATGGAGTGCAAGTGTTATTGACTGGAGCACTGTGCAGGGGCTGAGTACCCAGTTGAGCAATGTTCCAGATCTCCACTGTCCGGCAGGCACAGGGAATTTTAAATATATTAAAGTAAACCAGATAAAATAGTTGTTATCAAAGGCTTCTACACAATAGTGGATAAACCAAAAAACTGACTTCTACATTTGCAACAGCCTGGTTGTATTATATGAAAATAACAGACAAGGTTCAGTTGAGTTTAAGCATTTTTTGGTGGAGGGTTAGGAGTCTGCTCCTATATTGCCCTTTTGAGCTTTTAGGAAATCCTGATGACATCAGAGATGACATCACACCATTTTCCCTGCTAAAGCACTGGGGTTACACTGGGCACAGAGTGCTCTGTAGCAGGATCGAAAAAGCCAAGGGGCCTGCTAAATTAAGCTGTCACAGACAGCAGACATGCTGACAGCACATCTGCAGCACCCCTTATAATGCTTGGCAGCACTACTCCTAAGGCACCGTGTACGCCCTCTATGAACCTCAAACAACTGCACCAGGTGTTGATCCTCTCCAAGAGTACATCCAAATTTGTGCATGCATGAATTTAATGAACCGGGGCTGAATACGGCTAATGTTACCGTAAGGAGGTACTTCTACAACTTAACTTTATGCAGGTGAAACGTGTCGGGAAGGTGGGGCCAATGGGAGAGCACTAAGCTGACACTAGAATTTCAATCAAATCCTTATGGTTAACCTCGCCAGTTTGCAGTACATCTGCAGCAACTGCCATTTTTACACAAGAACTGTTGCTTTGGACACCTCCTTTTTGAAAGCTTACCAGGCTAATCTGTTGTATGACTGTTCATCCATGCAGTAATAAAAAATTAATGTCGCATAACATGATAAAAGTGATCTAACTGCTGCATCATCACATTATCTGTGCACTTTTAGTGACCCCTGGTTTTTAGCAGTTTAAAATCAAGGCATTTAAATATGAAGATATCACACGGAAAAAAAAAAAGCTATGTGTGAAAAAAAATATCTTGCCCAGTAATCCAATATGTTTACAAAACTTTAAGGTAGAAATCAAAAGAGCAATATTTTCCAACCTTTTACTGAGTCTTACAAACTAAAACCACATGTTTTATTATTAGATGTAACCGCCTTGCCGATACTGAGTCACTTGCATTGGCGGAAACAAAGAATCACCAATGTCGGCCCAAGTTACAAATCAGATTGTTATTTTAAAGAATAACTCCAATGAAATAAAGAAATAATACTTCACAAGGAATTGCACATAACCATTGCACATCTGTTTTTCTCTTAATACCTGAGCAGCCAGGCATCATGTTTAAAAATGACTTCCGTGTGAAAAATAGAAATGTACCTAAACCCAAAAGCAAATATGTAATATATTGCAGTTCACCAGTGCTTAAATAAAAAGTGTATTTCATTTATATTTATTTTATATACACACACACATACAGTGGATATAACAAAAAAAGTCTACACACCCCTGTTAAAATGTCAGGTTTCTGTGATGTCAAAAATGAGACAATGATAAATTATTTCAGAACTTCTCCTATCTCTAATGTGACCTATACCAGAATGACGGCTACAGCACGGACCCGAATTGCCGGGAAAGGGTTGTCAATAGAGCCCACGTGTGCCACCTGTCAGTGCCACCTACCAATACACAACAGTGCTGCCTACCAGTGCCCAACAGTGCCACCTATCAGTGTCACCAATCAGTGCCTCATAAACAATGCTGCCCATCAGTGTCAGTGACCGCCTTATCTGTCCCCATCAGTACCGCCTTATCTGTCCCCATCAGTGCCACCTTATTTGTCCCCATCAGTACCACCTTATCTGTGCCCACCAGTGCCACCTCATCAGCGCATATCAATGAAGGAGAAAAATTACCTGTTTACAAAATGTTATAACAAAATATGAAACATGATTTATTTTCCTCATAAAAAATGCTGCATATCAGTGTCACCTACCAGTGCCCATCAGTGCCATCTATCAGTGCCGCCCAGTACCACCCATCAGTGCCGCCTATCAGTGCCACCTTATCTGTGCTCATCAGTGCTGCTTTATCTGCGCCCATCAGTACCGCCTTATCTGTCCCCATCAGTACCGCCTTATCTGTCCCCATCAGTACCGCCTTATCTGTCCCCATCAGTACCGCCTTATCTGTCCCCATCAGTAATGCCTTATCTGTCCCCATCAGTACCGCCTTATCTGTCCCCATCAGTACCGCCTTATCTGTCCCCATCAGTACCGCCTTATCTGTCCCCATCAGTAATGCCTTACCTGTGTCCACCAGTGCAGCCTCTCAGTGCCCACCAGTGCAGCCTAATCAGCTCATATCAATGAAGGAGAAAAATGACCTGTTTGCAAAATTTTATAACAACATTTTTTTTTATTTTCCATTTTTTTGTTTGTTTAGCAAAAAATAAAAACCCCAGAGCGGTGATTAAATACCACGAAACGAAAGCTCTATCTGTGTGAAAAATGACAAAAAAATTATTTGGGTACAGTGTTATATGACCGTGCAATTGTCATTCAAAGTGCATCAGCGCTAAAAGCAGAAAATTGGTCTGGGCAGGAGGGAGGTAAAAGTGCCCAGTAAACAAGTGGTTAAAGTGTCTCTGATTAGCCCTAAATACAAGTTCAGCTGTTCTAGGTCTTCCCTGACATTGTCTTAGTCGCATTCTACAGCAAAAGCCATGGTCCACAGACAGCTTCACAGCATCAGATGGATCTCATTGTTAAAATGTATCACTCAAAAGGGTACAAAAGAATTTCCAAAGCATTAGATATACCACGGAACACAGTGAAGACTGTCATCATCAAGTGGAGAAAATATGGCACAACAGTGACATTACCAAGAACTGGACGTCCCTCCAAAATTGATGAAAAGACGAGGAGAAAACTGGTCATGGAGGCTGCCAAGAGGCCTACAGCAACATTAATTGAGCTGCAGGAATATCTGGCAAGAACTGGCTGTGTGGTACATGTGACAAAAATCTCCCATACTCTCCATATGTCTGGGCTATGGGGTAGAGTGGCAAGACAGAAGCCTTTTCTTACAAAGAAAAAACATCCAAGCCTGGCAAAATTTTGCAAAAACAAAGCTGAAGTCTCCCAAAAGCATGTGGGAAAATGTGTTCTGGTCTGATAAAATCAAGGTTAAACTTTTTGGCCATAATTCCAAAAGATGTTTGGTGCAAAAACAACACTGCACATCATCAAAAGAACACCATACCCACAGTGAAGCCTGGTGGTGGAATCATGCTTTGGAGCCATTTTTCTTCAGCTGAAACAGGGGCCTTAGTTAAGGTAGAGGGATTATGAGCAGTTCCAAATACCAGCCAAAATTGGCACAAAACCTTCAGGCTTCTGCTAGAAAGCTGAACATGAAGAGGAACTTTATCTTTCAGCATGACAACGACCCAAAGCATGCATCCAAATCAACAAAGGAATAGCTTCACCAAAAGAAGAATAATGTTTTGGAATGGCCCAGCCAGAGCCCAGACCTGAATCCTGGTAAAAAAAATTGTGGGGTAATCTGAAGAGGGCTGTGCACAGGAGATGCCCTCGCAATCTGACAGATTTGGAGTGTTTTTGCAAAGAAGAGTGGGCAAATATCGCCATGCTGGTAGACTCCTACCCAAAAAGACTGAGTGCTGTAAAAAAAATATCAAAAGGTGCTTCAACAAAGTTAATTTAAGGGTGTGCACACTTATGCAACCATTTTTTTTTTCACTTCCCTCCACCTAAAAGATTTCAGTTTATTGTTCAACTGAGTTGTACAGTTTATAGGTCACATTAGGGCTTGATTCACACCTATGCATTTGTTGTGCTTTTTGCATATTTTCTTTACATGACGTGTTCCATAGAAAACCATGTTAACCTGCCTGGCGGTGTTCCCGAGACTGACTCGGGGTTAGATTTTCCTGCTACGATCGGTAACCCCGAGTCAGACTCGGGCTTGCCTCGCTAGATCCACAGGCACTTTTTACTTACCTTGTCCCTGAATCCAGCGATGCCACCACGCTGTGTGAGCGAGCGGGACCTCGCTCGATTCACATAGTGCCTCCGTGTGACGCCGATCTCCGTTCCCTGCGACGTTACGACGCACGGGGACGGAGAACGGCGCCAAATTCAAAAACGTAAACAAACACCTTACATACAGTATACTGTAATCTTATAGATTACAGTACTGTATGTAAAAAAAACACCCCCCCCCTGTCCCTAGTGGTCTGTCCTGTGTCATGCATGTCATTTTATATAATAAAAACGTTTCTTTCTCCCTGCAAACTGTAGATTGTCCATAGCAACCAAAAGTGTCCCTTTATGTCAAAAATAGTTTTAGATCAGCTAAAAAACAGCGATAATAAATTATAATCACTTGCAGAATTGTGCGATAGCGATTTGTGGGGAAATTCGTCATAAAAAAAAAAAAATAATGACAGCAACAATTCTGCAACTGAGCAAATTTCAGTGATTTTAATTTGATTACATTATTGAATAATTTTTATTATAATTATATTATTATTTGTTATAATTATTTATAATTATTTATTATATTATAATTTATAATTTTGTTTTTAAAAAAATGTCATACCCGGGATGCCTATTAGAATCTTGTTTGGTCAGATTTAAGTGAGTTATTTCTAAAAATTACAGACCTACAATATAAAACGCCAAATTTCCTTGCAAATAATGGTACCGCTTTCAGCATGTTTTTTCTGAAAGAATCATACCGCCAGGGAGGTTAAATGGGCTGTAGTACAAATCTGCAAAATGCACTAAAAATGCATAGGTGTGAATCAAATCTTAAGGTGGAAAAAGTTCTGAAATTATTTATCTTTGTCTCATTTTTTTTTACATCACAGAAATCTGACATTCTGGCCCAGATTCTCGTCCAGCGGCGTAATTTTGTGCGGGCGTAACGTATCTGCTTTACGTTACGCCTCCGCAACTTAGACGGGCAAGTGCTGTATTCTCAAAGCACTTGCTTCGTAAGTTGCGGCGGCGTAGCGTAAATATGCCGGCGTAAGCCCACCTAATTCAAATTTGGATCAGGGGGGCGTGTTTTATGTAAATGTACTGTGACCCGACGTGATTGACGTTTTTCCCGAACGGCGCATGCGCCGTCCGTGGAATCTCCCAGTGTGCATTGCTCCAAAGTACGCCGCAAGGACGTCATTGGTTTCGACGTGAACGTAAATGACGTCCAGCCCCATTCACGGACGACTTACGCAAACAACGTAACTTTTTCGAATTTCGACGCGGAAACGACGGCCATACTTAACATTGGTACGCCGCAGTTATGCCTCATATAGCAGGGGCAACATTACGCCGGGAAAAGCCTAACGTAAACAGCGTATCTTTTCTGTGTCGGCCGCGCGTACATTTGGGGATTCGCGTATCTAGCTAATTTACAATATTCCGACACGTAAATCAGCTTACACGCCCCTAGCGGCCAGCGTAAAAATGCAGTTAGGCTCCGACGGCGTAAGAGACTTACGCCAGTTGGATGTAATAGAAATCTATGCGGAACTGATTCTAAGAATCAGGCGCATAGATACGACGGCTCGGATTCAGACTTACGACGGCGTACATGGCGCTACGCCGTCGTAAGTCCTCTGAGAATCCGGGCCTCTATCTATAATCTGTAGACTTCCTATATCCACTGTATATTTGTGTGTACAGTATATAATTATTTTTTTTATTTATTAGACAGGACTAGTAAGCAACATTTTATTCATTTTAAAGTTATAAAGCACTTTAAATTCTGCATTTTGGCCCTGCAATTATATTCGTATGGTATATCCGTTCTGCCGTTTTCCACTCTCGAGTTCATGAAATGTGACAATATAGGATAGATTTACTAAAACTGATGCACTTAGAATCTGGTGCAGCTGTGCATGGGAGCTTTGGCAATTAAACCTAAAAGCAAATTGGTAAATAACCCCCTAGCTCTAATAGATGACCCCCTATATATGCTGCAGATTGGATTGATCGCATATATAGCTTTGTTGGATCACCATTGTTTCCATTTTAGCAGGCTGTGCAGGTGATCTGCCGTGCTGGTTCCAGGTATCACGGAAGTTCCAGCGCATGCGCGAACTGATGCGCTGAGATGGTTCCAGCCATCGGGAAAGTTCCTTCAAGCACTGCGCAGGTGCAAACTTGCTGACGGAAATCCCCGAACGGCGGCCGGCATCCAGGGCGACGTGGACTTAGCGGAAAGTGGCCAGTCGGCCTCACGTCCTCGCTGCGCTCGGACGGCTCGCTTCGCTCGCTCGGCCTCCTGGCTCTTTTTTTAACATCCTCCAATCCACGGGGATGTTAAAGAATGAGCCTGGATGCCGGGCGAGGTTCGGGGATTTCCGTCGGGAAGTTTGCGCCTGCGCAGTCAGTGGAGGAACTTCCCCCATAGGGGAACATTGAGGACAAGTCACCGGCACTCCCATGGTCAGCCTAATTACAAATTTCAGCTGATCTGCTGATGACGGTGTTAATAACTATAACAGAGAATTGCCTTTCGTTCAGCTATGTTTATAAATACATTTGGAATAACCTGCCGTATTTGCATTTATCTGTACTTCAAGTCCGATATGCCATAAACCCAGGATAAAAGAAGATCCATAAATAATAATATATTAGTAACCAGAACATATGTTTTGATGTGGGGTTTGAATAGTAATATTTATAGTATAGTTTGAGATTCACTCTGCATGCATAGTCACAATGTGTGACAGTGTTGTCTTTAGAAAACGCTGTTGTACTCTGGCAGAAACATGGCTTTTTGCAGTGAGAACATTCCAGGGCAGGGTCAAGTCGGGTGACAAGGTGCTCTTCAACACTGTTGCTGTTACCAGCCTCAGCGAATGTATCTGGATGTTAAAAAGAATATTACACTGTGCTTGTCACAGACCACGATGACAAGCAGCAGTGACCGTAATGGTGATTTATTAGATAGATGATAAATCGCAGAAATAAATCTGCAAACTCTACCTTGCAGTCAATATATTTCATTCTCTCTACACACGTTCAGAATGCCGTTTGCAGCTTGTTTTATTTCCTGTACACATCATTCAAAGCATTGTCTTGTGGTCACTGTGATAGGCCTAAGCTTACATAAAAAAATAGTTCCTAAAGTGGAACTCACACCCTTTATCCAAGTAAAAAAAAATCCTGAAACTTCGATCAACCTGGATATTATGTTCCAAACAGCACACCGTATATACTAGAGTATAAGCCGACCCGAATATAAGCCGAGGCACCTAATTTTACCACAAAAAACTGGGAAAACTTACTGACTCGAATATAAGCCTAGGGTGTCCATCAGAATGCCTCACTGTGCCTCACTGTGTCCATGTACATGCCTCATTGTGCCCATGCCTCACTGTGCCCATGCCTCACTATGCCCATGCCTCGCTGTGTCCATGACGTTTAACATGGCAGTCTATGGAAGGGGTGCCTGGTTTGAAATATCGGTGCTCCCCAGCCGTAGGTCCCCCAAACAACAAACTTTGCACACTTGTAGAGAGAGAGAGTGTGGCTACATGTGTGCCAAGATTGGGGTCCAGGGGACCTACAACCGTCCGGTACCGGGTCCCCAAAGTCACCAGAGAAATTACCATTTAACATGGGAGTCAATCGAAGGGGTGCCCAGCTTTGACAAATCGGTGCTCCCTGGACAACAAACTTTGCACACTTGTAGAGGAAAAGTGGGGCTACATGTGTGCCAAGTTTGGGGTCCAGGGGACCTACGGCCAGGAGTCTGGGAGATCAGGCGCAAAAAGGTGACTCGAGTATAACCCGAGGGGGGCATTTTCAGCACAAAAAAATGTGCTGAAAAACTCGGCTTATACTCGAGTATATACGGTATATATATATATATACTCAATATATACTTGTTCTATATAGCATTGTTTATCGGGCAAGAGGCTTTTTCATAAATTTATTATTTTGGTTTTAACAATTTGCTGCATGCCCTTAATCGAATGCTGGTTTTCCAGCATGACCGTTCAACAGAAACTGCACTTATGCTATATATACGGTAAGTCAAATAATGATAAATTTAGAGCAAGTCTGTAAAGTTGGCCATACACTACTACAATTTTGATAAAACATTTTCATTATAAGAACATGTGTTTGCATTTCTATACATTAGTGGGGTCAAATCAATGTTCATTTTCCACCACAGTAACAATTCAAAAAGGAGCAGGAGAAAAATTTTCCCGAAGAAACTAATTTATAACAGTGAATGTGGTTTTCGTTCAGAAAACTACACTCATTTCAAAATTCAGTGTTTTAAGCAAATAAAAATTTCAAAGCACATTCGTCCAGTCATCATATGTACAAGGAATTTTCGTACAAATATTCGTATGAACATTAATTAAAAAATCTACCACTGTATGGCCAGCTTTAGAGGGAGAAAAATAGGTGAACTTGTGTTTTAAAGCTGAACAGGATATGCAAATATTTATCTTAATACAAGAAATTCATGTGTATTCTGACATGAATCTTGGTGTGCTCTGTAAATTTCTTCCAGATTTGTGCAGTAATCCAGTGTAACTTTGCCTCTGTGCAGACCTATTACTACTGCTTTCCCTCCTTATGTAGGGTGACTGGTCTTGTTCCTGTCCCTCCTGTAGTTTTCTGCAGACAGCCTGTAGTGGGTGGAGCTGCAGGGACCCCTCCCACAGTTCTTCTCTCTGCACAGACGATGATGTTACTGACATACTTTTCAAGGTATTATTCAGGTTTGCAAAGGCATTTGGTGCATACAAAGTGGATTTATATCACTTGTAGCCATTGGAAAATATTATTTCAATGAAGCGTTATCTAAAAAGACCTTCCATTCTGCTCCTCCAGCCTAAAAAAACATTGGGGGCTGGCAGCAATTACATAAACTTGGAGCTGGTTAATGTACAAAGTAAATGGATTTGAATATTATACACTGAATCCTGAAAAATATATAAGTTTGGATGTTAGTTTTTTTAATCACTTGCCAACCGCCGCCAGTAGATATACGTCGGCAGAATGGCTGGTGTGCGCAAAGCAATGTATAGGTATGTTGCTTTGAAATTCCCGCGTGCATGCTCCCACCGCGAGCGAGCCCGCAGGACCCGTGATCGTGTCATGGAGCGGTAGAATGGGGGTGCCGTTGTAAACAAGGCATCTCCCTGTTCTGCCTAGTGACAGGACACTGATCATCTGCTCCCTGTAATCAGGAGCAGAGATCAGTGTTGTGTCACAGGAAGCCCAGCCCCCACACAGTTAGAATCACTCCCTAGGACACACTTAACCCCACCCTCGCCCCCTTTTTTTTGCATCAATATTGCCTGCTATTGGAAGGCTACTCATAGGACATTAAATGTCCATATGCCTTCATTCTCCTTCCTTAGATGTAGGATTTCCTCAGATCAGTCACACCGAACCCCCATCATGCCTCGCCCCTCTAAGTTAGCCTAGGTGGCCATGCACACATAGCTATTTACAGGCGTATTAGAATAGGTGTGAGAAGAGGATGAAAATATAACAAATTGCAAACACAGAGAAGTGTTTGAGCAGAAAATACTCTCAATACTCTCTAAATGCGTGTAAACAGGTCTTAACGCTAGGCATGTTTAGAGCTTGAGCGTTCATTCATTTTAATAGCCAGAATAAATTAATATTCTGGCCAATGGAATAAATGAATGTCCAAATATTTGAACCAATGAAACACATTTGCACAACATGGCTTTAACCACATTTTTGTGCCCGCCTGCCAGGAGAAAAGGCATTCAGAGAAGCTGGGCAAAAGCCTAGTGCGAATAAGGCCTTAATGTGTATTTGAGTTCTTTATGTGTATGCTAGAATACTATTTCAAGCATACTGTTTTCTGGGTTTAATATTTCAATTCAGAAAAATGGGAAAAACCCACAAGCATTAGCTCACACTCTTCATAAAAAAGGAAACCTGTGATTTTCCAATGTGAAGTACATTTCTGTGGAACTCTGTTGAGGTCTGTCTTATTGCCTGATTAAATCCAGTTGTTCAAAGAACACCACAAGCCATTTCTGAAAGCATTTTGAAATATTAATGTACAAAGGCACAATGTTCTGGTTCCTCTCTATTTTTTTTCATACGCAAAATAATAAAAAGGCTACCTTAGGGACTCTAACTCTTTAAACACTTCATAAATATTTCACATACAGATGTACAAGTCACTCTCTGCACACTGATTTAAAGGAACCGTAGATGATCCAGCTAACACAAACACACAACTAAGGATCAAATAGGGAAGCTCAAATGCATGTGTAATTACTCGAAAATCTAAACCAAAACCTGAACAAAATTCAATATGCAGGAATAAGAAGATAAATATCCTTCCATGTGGGAAAGACCTGATGCTTTCCTGACCTTAAAATGACTATCAAGCTCCAAACAAGACAGTAATGCGTTGTTCAAGTGTAATTGCTCCTTTTGGGCACAGGATGTCACCACATCGTATATGGGGTTTTGGTATTAAAAAAAAAAAAGGAAGAGATTAGAGTGAACTTCATGGGGTGGGAAAATGGGCACTGTCAGGTGATTTTGTCGATAGGTTTGAGCTTTGTGTTGGCGACATCAGTTTGAGACACTTTTCAGACCATTTGGAATTCACCAAGCTTAGGTTTACACTAATGCAGTGCGGGAAACCCTGTGATCCGTGCACGTTTCCCACACCGAATTCAAATCGCACTGCCCTTGTGATCTACAGTGGGTGTCAGTACCATCTTAACAACACCCCAAAAATCAGGTCTCGAATGGCACTCTTGTACCAGAAGCAATGTGGTTCCAAAATTGATGCATGCATGACTTTGGCGAGATGCAGTGCTATTTGAGCCCATTCAAAATTAAAAGGCTGAAATCAGTCCACACTGAATTGCATGTGAATTGAATAGGAATGCGATGTAGTTCCTATGGGATTAAAGAGGTTGTAAACCCTTTACAACCACTTTTTGCTACAGGTAGCCTATAATAAGCCTTACCGGCACAGTTTAGGAGATATCCCCTGCATCTGCCAGCGTCATCGGCACATGTGCACTGAAGTAATAGCATGTATGTGCCATTGCTTCGGTAAATGTTCCGTTACCGGCGGCTCCCGCACACATGCGTGGAAGTGACGTCACCAAGGCTTCGGCCAATCAGAGCGTCCGAGCCCAAGATACCCGGAAGTAACTCCGGGAGCGATGACGCTGGCTGGAGTGGGGTACAAGGACCACTGTGGGGGCTTCGATCTAAGGTAAGTAATTCATAATGAGCTAGTATACTGCATACTAGCTCATAATGCCTTTGTCTTGCAGTTTTTTTTCTCACAAGTTTACAACCACTTTAACCACTTCCAGACCTGCGCACGACGATGTACGTCCTCTTTTTAACCACTTAACCCCCGGACCATATTGCTGCCCAAAGACCAGAGTACTTTTTGCGATTCGGGACTGCGTCGCTTTAACAAACAATTGCGCGGTCGTGCGACATGGCTCCCAAACAAAATTGGCGTCCTTTTTTTCCCACAAATAGAGCTTTCTTTTGGTGGTATTTGATCACCTCTGCGGTTTTTAGTTTTTGCGCTATAAACAAAAATAGAGAGACAATTTTGAAAAAAATGAATATTTTTTACATTTTGCTATAATAAATATCCCCCAAAAATATATAAAAAAACATTTTTTTTCCTCAGTTTAGGCCGATACGTTTTCTTCTACATATTTTTCGTAAAAAAAAATCGCAATAAGCGTTTATTGATTGGTTTGCGCAAAAGTTATAGCGTTTACAAAATAGGGGGTATTTTTATGTCATTTTTATTATATTTTTTTTACTAGTAATGGCGGCGATCAGCGATTTTTTTTCGGTATTGCGACATTATGGCGGACACTTCGGACACTTTTGACACATTTTTGGGACCATTGGCATTTTTATAGCGATCAGTGCTATAAAAATGCATTGGATTAAAAATGCCACTGGCAGTGAAGGGGTTAACACTAGGGGAAGGGGTTAAGTATGCCTGGGTGTGTTCTTACTGTGGGGGGGGGGGTGGCCTCACTAGGGGAAACACTGATCCTCGGTTCATACATTGTATGAACCGAAGATCAGCATTTCCCCTGCTGACAGGACCGGGAGCTGTGTGTTTACACACACAGCTCCCGGTCCCCGCTCTGTAACGAGCGATCGCGTGTGCCCGGCGGCGATCGCGCCCGCCGGGCACACGCACGGGAGTCGGGGGCGAGCGGGCGGCGCGCGCGCGCCCCTAGTGGCGGCTGGGAGAGAGGACGTCATACTACGTGCTCTCGCCCAGCCGAGCCAACTTGCCGACATATAATGGCGGTGGGCGGTCGGCAAGTGGTTAAAGATGGATATCTCGGTAACGGCAGCAGCTGCTGCCACAACCGAGGTATCCATCTTTAGTGTGAGCGGTCCTGTACACGATAACAGCGATTCGCTGCGAGATCGCCGTTATCGGTGGCGGGAGAGGCCCCCCCTCCCCGCCGCTTACCGGAGCCGTCGGTAGCGGCGGAGGAGATCGGGTGCGCTCGGCTGCTGACTGGGGACGCGACTGAAGGAAAAATCTCCTTCACCCGTCCCCATTCAATTTTTTTTTTTCTTCTTGCATTTTAGTCTAAATATGAGATCTGAGGTCTTTTTGACCCCAGATCTCATATTTAAGAGTACCTGTCATGCTTTTTTCTATTACAAGGGATGTTTACATTCCTTATAATAGGAATAAAAGTGATCAAATTTTTTTTTTTCAGTGTAAAAAGTAATAAAATAAATAAAAATAAATAAGAAAACAAAAAATCTTTTTTTTAAAGCGCCCCGTCCCGACGAGCTCGCGCGCAGAAGCGAACGCATACGCGAGTAGCGCCTGCATATGAAAACGGTGTTCAAATCACACAAGTGAGGTATCGCCACGATCGTTAGAGCGAGAGCAATAATTCTAGCCCTAGACCTACTCTGTAGCTCAAAAAATGCAACCTATAGAATTTTTTAAACATCGCCTATCGAGATTTTTAAGGGTAAAAGTTTGACGCCATGCCACGAGCGGGCGCAATTTTTAAGCGTGACATGTTGGGTATCATTTTACTCGGCGTAACATTATCTTTCACAATATATAAAAAAAATTGGGCCAAATTTATTGTTGTCTTATTTTTTAATTAAAAAAAGTGAAATTTTTCCAAAAAAAATGCGCTTGTAAGACCGCTGCGCAAATACGGTGTGACAAAAAGTATTGCAATGACCACTATTTTATTCTCTAGGGTGTTAGGAAAAATATATATATTATTATCCACTTCCCTACCGGCCCATAGTGAAATGACGTCCACAAAGAACCTCTGCCGTTCAGAGTGGACGTCATATGACGTCCTGGGCTTTGTGGGGGGGATATCTGAATGATGCCTGCAGCTAGAGGCATCATTCAGATATCCTTCTCTTGTGCCGGCGATTCTGCACAACGTAAGAACGATCATAGCGGCGTTAGAGTGCCAGCAACAATTCTAGCACTAGATCTCCTCTGTAAATCTAAACTGGTAACCTGTAAAAATTTTCAAAGTGTTGCCTATGGAGATTTTTAAGTACCGAAGTTTGGCGCCATTCCATGAGTGTGCGCAATTTTAAAGCGTGACATGTTAGGTATCTATTTACTCGGTGTAACATCATCTTTCCTATTTTACAAAAAAATTGGGCTAACTTTACTGTTTTTAAATTTTTTTAATTCATGAAACAATTTTTTTCCAAAAAAAAGGCGTTTGAAAAATTATTGCGCAAATACCGTGCAAGATAAAAGGTTTCAATGACCGTCGTTTTATTCCCTAGGGTGTCTGCTAAAAAAAAATATATAATGTTTGGGGGTTCTGCGTAATTTTCTAGCAAAAAAATTATGATTTGTACATGTAGGAGAGAAGTGCCAGAATATGCCTGGTATGGAAGTGTGTATGACTGCCCTGTATGGAAGAGGTTATATATAATGTTTGGGGGTTTTAAGTAATTTTCTAGCAGAAAAAACTGTTTTAGTCTTGCAAACACCAAATCTGAAAAACACCTAAGGTCTGGAAGTGGTTAACATGCAGCTCATAGTGTGAACCGAGGCTAACATGTGCATTTGACCTACATCTGACCTCCTTTTGACCTGGATTCCACCTGCTTCAAGTGGGTTTTGAACTTTCGTAGACATGTATGGGAATGCAAAACCAGCTTGAAGTAAATAGTAAAGCCGGCCTACACAGGCCCTTACATAGGTTAGTTGTGAGTCCCACTTTAAGCATTTAGGACTACGTAAGTAGTTTACTTTTGGCCCTGAAAGGTACTCTGTCTACCAGCTTGTTTACGCCAACAAAAATCTGGACTGGCTCTGTGATGTCAGACAGCGGACTTTAGCCCGCTGTCAGTTAAATCTGTGTCACAAGAGTGCATAGCTACACCTCCCAAAAAATATATAAATATTGCAGCTTACCAGTATTTAGATGTGGTGTTTAGTGGTGATAAGTTTCTTTTTTTTTTTTTTTTTTTTTTGCTCAGTAACACACATTTAGTCTTAGGATGACAGCATTCACTCACCCTTTTGTGTAAGTGCAACAGAAAACAGACAGGACTATGGAACCCTGCCTCTCTCCTATTGCCCATATCAGAAGAGGGCTCTGTAGTTCCCAGAGATAGATTAGAACAATGCAACTGATAACAACCAGCACAGGCAGAGAGCACAAGACGTTATCAGCTCACTAGACTTCTGGCAAGATTAACAAGAACTTTTTGAACTTCTCAGACAGAATGCTTTCAAAATGTATATGCAACAGATATAATATGAGATGTAGTACTTTTTTTCAGCACAGCAAAACTTATTCCAAGGCCTTGCATTATGCTTGCGGCCAACTTAACGAAATGTGACATTGCAATAAAGTTTGGTTAAAAAAAAAAAGTAAACAGTGCTATGTGCTGTGACAGGTACTGATTTCAATCTACCATAGGATGAATGCAGTACTGGTCACAGCACATTGCACTCTTTCCTTTTTTTTTTTTTTTTTAACCAAACTAGAAATGCAAGGCTTTCTCCCTGGTGTGGAGTGTCGTGCTCACCCCCTCCCTTGGACTACAGGAGAGTCAGGACGCCCACTAACACACAGCTCCTTTCTCTATCTGCAACGTAGAGAGCGTCCTGACCCTCCTGTAGTCCAAGGGATGGGGCGAGCATGACACTCCACACCAGGGAGAAAGCCTTGCATTACTGTGTGGAGTTACAGACAGAAAAACAGGAAGTGAGGATTTCTCAGAAGAAATAAGGACATTTAAAAGCAAAATGGAAAGATGAGGTAAGTGAAGGAGGACTGCACTAAGGTAAAGGAAGCTATTTAGGGGGAAAAAATTACCTTTACAACCCCTTTAATGAAACCCCAAAGTCAGATACTGCATAACACATACATCAAGCAAATGCTACTGTGGTCAATTTTAATTTCAAATATGAACAGACACACAAACCTGTGTTGCTCATAGGACACTGTCTCGGTATAAAAAGGAAAACAAAAACCTGAGTAGTTTAAGGTCACACAAGCCCTAACAGGATATGTCATCCGTTTGGGATACTCCTCTCTGGTTTTGTATACAAACACTGTAATAAGCAGTCACTGTTGGACGATCTGCTTCTGCATGACTGTACAGATTCTTTCCAGGTCATTCACTCCGATTTCCTGAAAAACACCATGAACTTTAACAGCTAAGGACAGGCTCTTTCCTGCCTCCTGGGCACATGTCCCCAGACTCGGCTACAAAAGAAACAGTTACCTGCTTAGAGCAAACACTGAGCACAGCAGAAATCAGCTTGTCGCTGGATGGAAATACAATCATTTCACACGCTTTAGTCGCTCACAAAATCACATCATGTGCTACTCAACCTATTCGCTCTAAAGTTGAAGGGAAAAGACTATTTATGTCCTTTATTAAATTCTGCACGTGGACATCCATACCCTATTACGTGAACAAAGAACATAAAATGAGTCACAGATCTTGCTTTACACAGAAATGCATCATCAACTCAAAATACACCTACAACAAATGCCCTCTGCTAAAATGAATACAGAGATCGGTCACAACACAGTTGGGATCACACATTTTATTTTTCTTTATGTAGCAGAATCATATTGCGGCATGCTATCCATCACTGGAGTATGTCCCCCACACACACACACACACACACAAATAGAGCTTTTTTTTTTGTGGTATTTGATCCCCTCTGCGTTTTTGGTTTTTTTTTTGCGCTAGAACTCACCTGTCCCCTGATCCAGCAGTGTTCTCACCCCAGTTGCTCTTACCCACTGTCTTTGTTCACTGGCATCTTCACTATGGGCACCCGGCTGTAACAGTCCACTGCGCATGCAAGAGTCATGTCCCAAAAGACTGCAAGGGAAATGGAAATGGGGAAGCAGGTACCTGTCAAAAGTGGGTACCTGCTACCAGCCCCCCCCACTCCTCAAAAGTGCCAATTGTGCAAGAGGAGTGGGGGACGAGTCCTTAAAGCGAAACGGATAGAGCTCCACTTTAACTCAAAAAATACCTTCTATTGATCTCAGCCTCCTCAAATAGTTTTTTGCAGGTGTGTTGCTGTTAGAAGAGAAAGCGGGAGTGGGATCAAGCCTCGCTGTCTGTGTCTATAAACACAGGCAGCATGGCTTGGGATCGACCCCCCCCCCCCCCCAAGGTGTGCCATTAAAAAAATGACTTCCTATGGTAGCACGCCAAGAAAAGGAGGAGGCAGGAGTGCTGGTGGGGGACCCAAGAAGAGGAGGATCTGGGCTGCTCTGTGCAAAACCAGCATAGAGCAGGTAAGTATAAACCTTGTTATTTAAAAAAAAATATTGTTGCCTCAAGTAATGGACATGTATGAATTATGTTTATAGAATAAGGATAGCATTTATTGGGGGGCTGCATGGGTTAGCACCCATTACCCCTATCCAAAAATGATCTCTATCCCAAACTTTGACAAGTAAGAAAGTTTGTGATCATTTATCACTCCTCCCTTTTTCATCTGTAGTCAGAGTAAGCTAAAAAGTGAATGGATGTGCAGTGCCTGGAATTTTTGAAAAGTAGGGGAGCCCATACACGGAGCAAATTTATTTTTCTTCAGAGGGAGCTAGACAGACACAGTAATTATTGCTAGTGGCTATAGGAGTTGCTAGCGATAATTGCAGGTAAAACCCAGAATGCTGGTTGTACCCAAGTTGATCGAACAGGCGCAATGATTATAGCACATGTGCAGATGTGCCCACAGGGCTCTGTGCAGCCTTTGGGTCCTGGAAGACCTGTGGCACATCTGCAGGTGATTTTCCACGCATGTGCAATGACATGGAAAATTTTTGACTTCCCTAATAGCAGTCTTCATGCGTAAGAAAAAAACCCTGTACATATATACAGATGGCAAGGTAAACCGATGCACGCGCAGATCCTGAGAGAGCCCTGCGGCACATCGCTGCACGCACAGAGGAGACAAATGCAAAAGTGCAAATAAATTACTTGCTAAAAAAAAAAAATTGTTGTTATCTGTTCAGTGTAGCAATATGGTTACATTTAATGAAGGTACAACATCTAGCAACTTATTGCTACACTAATGCCCTGTACACACGATCGGTTCGTCTGATGAAAACGAACCGATGCATTTTTTCATCAGATATCCGAAGAAGTTGACTTTCATCAGTCTTGCCTACACACCATTGGTTAAAAATCCGATCGTGTCCAAAGCGGTGGCGTAAAACACAACGACGTGCTGAGAAAAATGAAGCTCAATGCTTCCGAGCATGCGTCGACTTGATTCAGAGCATGCATGGATTTTTGTCCGATGGATTTACCCACAGACGATCGTTTTTTTTAACCATACGAACAATTTAAAACAGGTTCTATTTTTTTTTACCGATGGGAAAAAAACTGATGGGGCCCACACACGATCGGTTCGTCCAATGAGAACAGTCCATTTTCATCAGACGAACCGATCGTGTGTACATGGCCTTAGAGGTGCCTCTCTTCTCTTTTATACCCAGTAAAAAAATGCTTTGATATACAAGTGCTTTGGATTACAAACATGTTTCTGGAACGAATTATGCTCGCAAACCAAGGTTTTACTATATATATATATATATATATTATATATTATATATATATGTCTGTGATAAAAAATTGTGTCTTTTTAAAATTAGACATAGGTGGTCACATAATTCATAAAAAAACAAATAAAAATCAGGTCATGGAAGCGTCTCGTAAACAAGAGCCTTCCCCTGTATAAAGACACATATGAAAGTAGAGCGTGTCCCTTGAAATACGACAAAATCTGGCGTATGTGGTTGGTGGAACCTACAACGGCTTGATTGCCAGGTGAGGAAGTTACGGAGTAGTTCGTAGGTACTCTACCGAAGCGGGGTAAGGGAGGATTATGGGCCTGATCGGGGAATAGTTGTTTCTGGTGATGGAGGAGATGTCTGGCGTACTGGATATCAAAATGTGTCTCAAATGCACATGTACATGACATGAGCTGTTCATATTACATGCTATAAATACGGAAACTTGTTAAGCACTAGCTGACATGCTGTCTATATACCAGTTGTTGTGATTTTCCCTTTTTTTTGTGTTTGTTTTGTTGTTGTTTATTGTTCAAAAATGCAATAAAAAAGATTTATCAAAAAACTAATAAAAATCAGGTCAGTTTTTTTGTTCAACCCACTGGTTGAATGAAAATAATTGATTAATCTATGGGCTGCCATACAAAAAGCAGACCAAATGATTGTGGAAAAGAAGGTGTTGATACACCCCTCTACTATTCTATACTTCCAAGTTAAAATGTCCTTTAAATATTACAAGCCCCGACAGTCTCATTACAGGAGCTGCATAAAACGATGAAAGACAGGAGCTGTAAAAGATTCCTGTTACACAGCAGCATATCTCGCAGAAATCTAAAGTGTCAGAGTCATAACATGCCCAAGAAAATAAGCGTAGTTAAATAAACTCTGAAAGCAGAGTCTGGACTGCTCCTCAGTCTGTGTACTGTGGGAGTCTTATTTACATCGCTGTGAGGGGAAGGGCCATGGATGAAATCCCAGAAAAATAGCATGATGCATGCAACAGAGAGCAGAACAATGCTTCCTTTGTTACTATGAAAATGATGCAATTGTTCTGGATTTCATGCAGGAATGAGCCAAGTGCAATCAAGGTAAAAGTCTGAGAAGGATGTGTGCACTGTACTATGATTGTATACAGAGTAAACAGCCCTCAAATTGTCCTGGCAGTTGTTGTTTTTTTTTTCTTCCCGCCTCTCTTTCGTTAAAGGGGCATGTAAGTGAGTTGAAGAGCGATCAGATAACTGACAGTTGCACATTCTTTCATTCATGCTGTGGATGATTTAGAGAGGGCAGCTCAGGGCTGAAGCAGACACGTGAGTCAGCAGCAGCTGCCTGGAGGAAACTGCTGACAAGCCGTATTGTTCTCACATACACAAACCACTACACACACACCTACCTCATAAATAAAAGATGGCAGTATGTAAATCGGACACCAGGAACACCTCCACACTTACACTTCCTGTTTTCTAAGTCAAGGTCAAAATTAACCCCCGCAGTGCCCAGCAGAATGCGCAAACCTTTCACAAAGGATTATCAGCATCCTTGTGCGTGTTTAGCAATGCCCTGCTGCGGAGATTTCTCATTGATTTCTTTTCAGAACTATACCTCTTTTATGTTTAATTATGTGCTGATCCCACAGTATGTATATGAACCATATATGAGTAACGCACAAATGTCAAAATGAATAAAGCTGCCAAGAAGCACACATTCATAAAAGATTCAAGAAGATTTCTCAGTTCTCAGTGGAATCATTATAGAAAACAGTGCATGTACAAGCATGTGATGTGTGAGCGGCGGTATTTACTGGATGCAAACGTTGCCACCGAATAACGTAATTGAAATTCGGGTGCAAGAATAAAAAAAAACGAATTTGCTACCTGCAAATAACGGCAAAGCTCATCTTACCAAGTAAAGAGTTGGAGGCCACGAAAGATGACATCATTGAAAATTTTTACTGAACCCAAATGTTGAATTCTATGTTACACAGCAACAACAAAACATTACTACATACTTCTAGATTGTAAGCTCTAACGAGCAGAGCACTCAGATTCCCCCTGTATTGATTTGTAATATAACCACTGCATAAACTGTTGGCATTATATAAATCCTGAATAATAATAAGATTAATAATACTGTATGTGAACCTTGATTTAGCACAACAGTAAACCACACATCAAAGCATATCAGGAATCCACACAATATACAATAAACTGTGGATCTAAAAGTCCAGTGAAAATTGATATTTTCTAATTAGGTCACCTTCGATAAGTACCGAACAAATTCAGTCATAGCAATAGCTAAATGGTAAGCCTATATGGCCTTGCGTCTGGATTTACTGGATTTATATCCAACCCGAACACTATCTGAATGGAATCTAAATGCTCTTCTTCTACAAATTCACTCATAAGTTAAAGCGGAGCTCCACCCAAAAGGGGAAGTTGTGCTTTAAGGCCTCTTCCCTCCTCTTTATGAAATGGCACCCTTTTTTCAGGGGGGGGGGCGGGTACCTGGTTTTGACAGGTACCCACTCACACTCAGATCGACTAGGCGCTCCAAGCTGAAGTTCACCTCCCCCTCCCTCCCGGCAGTCTTCTGGGATGCGTCACAGGTCCCAGAAGACTGCAAAACCATTCACAATGTGCTGTGCGGCTCGCACATGCGCAGTGGGCACCCAGCTGTGAAGCCACAAGCTGCGACAGCCCGGTGCTCACAATTGAGATGCTGTCACCGGGGACAGAAGACCTATAGAAGGAACGGCTCTGTTCAGCACATTGATGGGTCCTGGAACAGACGATTGTCTGTTTATTAAAAGTCAGCAGCTACAGTTTATAAAGCAGCAGCCTTTAATAAACACAAATATGAATGGATCGCCTCTTTAGGGCCTCATTCACACTGCATTCAAAATACAGCATTTAAGAACATTTAGAAGGGATTTCCAAATGCAGCTAGACACAAGCAATACTAGTCAAGAGTTACTTAAAGCAGAAATTTACCCAAAAGTGGAAATTGCCCTTCTTTGCATTCTCCCCCCTCCTCTTTTATTACTGGCAATTTGGGGGGGGGGGGGACGAGTATCTGGTTTTACTGTTGGGATCAGAGTGGAAATTTGCCCACTCCTTGAAAATCAAGAAACGGCTGAGATTCAAGCCATGTATGGGCAGGCTGAATGTACCCAAGTTGATGGAACGATCAACTTGGGTACAACCAGCCTGCTGCATTTTACTTGCGATTATCACTAGAGGCTGTTATAACTGTTAGCAGTAATCACTGTCTTCTCATGGTGGGGGACAGCTTCCCCTGCCCTTTGCCGAGAGAACACAATGGCTTGGCGGGAGGGATTCCTGTGTCAACACTGACTGTGGTTGCAGGAAAGAAATTAGCTCCCTCTATGGCTAGCTTTATTTACGATGTCGACGCCTGTACCCAAAACCGACTGAAGAATAGGCTCAGGTGAGGACAACGCTGGATCCCTGGACAGGCAAGTGTCCTTATATTAAAAGTCAGCAGCACCAGTATTTATATCTGCTGACTTTAAATTTTTCTGGTGGAGACTGGAGCTCCTTTTTAAGTACTTACCGTAATAGTTAGAAATATTTAAGTGCATGCAGTATACCAGCATTTAGGAAAAGCAGGTCTGCTTCCAACTATAGCCTTGGTCTATGAGAGATCAGAGATATGGGACTTTTCAGAATATTCCAACTGTGTTAGAAAAACTTGGCAGAGGCAAGTGTTAAAGGTACTATATTGGACTGCTTCATGTTGTATTTTTCGGCCTCTCCATGATGATACTGTTGCATTGGTGTAATTGGATTATTTTTATAGGGAAAAAATAAGCACTGTGTGCCTTAGAAACTCTGAGGCACTACGCTTAAGCCCTGTACACACGATCGGTTTCGCCGATGAAAACAGACCAAGGTTTTCCATCGGTTAAAAAAAAACGGAACATGTTTTACATTTTTCCTATGGATAAAAACCGAAAGGAAAAAAATGATCGTCATCGGTCAAAAATCCACGCATGCTCAGAATCAAGTCGACGCATGCTCGGAAGAATTGAACTTAATCTTTCTCAGCACGTCGTAGTGTTTTACGTCACCGCGTTTGGACACGGTCGGATTTTTGACTGATGGTGTGTAGGCAAAAATGATGAAAGTCAGCTTCATCAGATATCTGACGAAAAAATCCATCGGATTAGATACAATCAGATAGCCGATCGTGTGTACAGGGTTTAAGACTATGCATGATCCATCACTTTTGGCTTAGTTGATGTTGTTACATATAATCTTCAGGAATTATACACACAATGAAAAGTTGAGTAAAGAAGTTTGTCTTTATTTTATTTTTTAATATGCACATCTTTGAAACATCAGGGTTATTGGTTTGTAAGGTAAAGTGTCATCATATTTACATTCTACTGCTCCTCAAAAGTTTAGGGACACAGGAAACAAATGTTAGATACATCTCTCTTGTGGGAAATCCGCAAATCTCTCAAGTCACAGGTCCAAATACTGAATGTTACTGGCACTGGCTTGTTCCTCAGTGCAATCATATGATCTAATATCCCAGGTATGTACATTGTTACATAACTAACAACATTCCAAAACAGCTTTAATTGCATGTTTGACATTCAGATGCATGATGATGAGTAGAACACATCATTTAGTGCTAAAAACGCAAAAGCATGTTCGCTCATACTTTGTGTTGCATTAATAGGTACTGAGTCTATAGAGCTTCAGAAGATGTTGTAATAAGCTGAAGGCCTCATCAGCTTCACCTACCCATCGTAAATTAGGACCAGACATCACAGGCAAAGGTGTTCTCATAGAACCTTCTGCCTCTATTTGAATATCAGAAGATCTGAAAGTCAGTTGAACTTCTGTAAGTTACCATTTCAACTGCGATAAAGCACATGTTGGCAACACAGAGTCCCATGACAGCAATTGTATAGTTTTTTTTTTTTTTGGTATTTATATTACCTGGGTCCTGAATTGGGTGGCTTTATGACCCTCATGTGTTTGTCATCCATTGTCCCTACAGAAAATTATTTTTTTCCCTCACAGTTCCATGGAGATGCCTTTCTACAACTGTATTGCTGGCTCGCACATTACTTTCTCATTTACTTCCTTCCATAAAGCTATACATGTGTCATGAACAAATGCAGATATAGAAGATACCGCAAGCAAGAAATGAAGGTAAATGAAATTCCAGTACCAGGAAATCTAAAAACAAAAGATGAAAATCATCACTAGGGGCTTGCTCTAGAAATTATGTTAAAATCAAATAACATTCAAATACAATAAAAATAAATTACCTCAATATCAACAGTAGCCTTTCTTCTGATGATGCACATCTTCTAACGTTGGCTCTTTTGAGATATGGTCTACCAGCAGCAAGTTAGCTGTCAAAAGGTTTTTCAATTTCCTCATACATAAGGACAAAGTATCCTGTTCTTAGGTGCTGGGATGTTAGAGGATGTACCCAGTTTGCTAAACATCTTAGCTGTGTATCTTTCGTCATCTGCCTTAAAGGATTAGTAAAGATCATTTTTTTCTTTAAATAACAAACATGTTATACTTACCTCCACTGTGCAGCTCGTTTTGCACAGAGTGGCCCCCAAACCTGGTCTTCTGTGGTCCCTCGGCGGCTGTCTCGGCTCCCCCCGCAAGGACTCAACACCTTCATGAGAGCTTGCATGGTGTTGAGTTATTGCGGGCGGGCTCCCATGATACAGTGGCAGCCATAGCCGCCAACTGTATCACTCTGCCCTGCCCCCCGGCGCGACGCGTCATTGGATGTGATTGACAGAAGCGCCAGCCAATGACTGCGCTGCTTTCATGCCATCCACTGTAGCCAATCAACGACCAGGCTTAACAGCCAAGAGGATGTCGGGGGCGGGCGCGAAACTTTCGAGGGGTCAGGTAAGTATAACGGGGGGGGGGGTGGGGGGGCCAGTATTGTCGGATTTTTTTCACCTTAATGCATAGAATGCATTAAGGTGAAAAAACATTTACCTTTACAACCCCTTTAATCATTTTCTCCTCTCAGGAGGCACACAATTTTAGGCACCAGCTTTGCTCAGTACTTTGCACAGCACACTCTGCTCACTCAGAAAACTACCCACACAAAGAAAGAAAATGGCCTGGGAATCATGGGTAGCCTCACGTTTAAAAACAATATTTTCTGTGGATACAGGGAAAAAAATGATAAAACGCAGCTGCTTGTAATTGTACTATGCAATTATTTGCAGTAGAAGTGCCAACTTTAGAGAGGGTCAGGATACTGGCATTGACTACAGTAAAGCCGCGTACACACGCTCGGAATTTTCCGACAACAAATGTTCGATGGGAGCTTGTTGTTGGAAATTCCAACCGTGTGTAGGCTCCATCGGACATTTGCTGTCGGAGCTTCTTCTCAAACTTTCCGACAACAAAATCCGTTCTTGTAAATTCCGATTGTGTGTGGACAATTCCGACGCACAAAATTCCACGCATTCTCTGAATCAAGTACGAGACGGAAGCGCTCAGTCTGGTAAAACTAGCATTCGTAATGGAGATAACATATTCGTCACGCTGTAACGAACTGAAAAGCACGAGGCTGAAAAGCGCGAATTGTCTCTCACCAAACTTCTACTAACACGACTGGTATTGAACCTCCCTTTAATAGTGCCGTTGTACGTGTTCTATGTGACCGCGTTCTTGCCGATCGGAATTTCCAACAACATTTGTGTGACTGTGTGTATGCAAGACAAGTTTGAGCCAACATCCTATAGAAAAAAAATCCACGGTTTTGTCGGAATGTCCGATCGTCTGTACGCGGCATTAGAAGCAAATGCAAGTGTGAATGTGGCCTAAAGCAACACACTTAATGAAGTGTTTTTTAATAACTGCTGCCTGTAAAAAAAAAAGATTTAATAATTAAAGCTGAAATGTAGTTTTGTGGAGAGAATCTTGTGACTAATCACAGTCTTGCCCATTCATAAATCGTGTTACAGG
The DNA here is from genome assembly GCF_905171775.1 of Rana temporaria. Taxonomy (NCBI): domain Eukaryota; kingdom Metazoa; phylum Chordata; class Amphibia; order Anura; family Ranidae; genus Rana; species Rana temporaria. The sequence goes on from NC_053492.1 coordinate 244,853,615, forward strand.
CACTGTGATCAGCGAAATAACTTTTCTCAATGTAGGAGGAAGAAGGAAGGGGTGGGTCCCCATTGAATCATCTTTAGTGCAGCTGAGCCCAGAGATCCAAAGCTGGTAACCCCCAAAACTAAAGACAAAACGTTTAGCAGCAGGAAGAGGACAGGGCAGCCCTGCAATGAAGATTCCACTAGAGTCCAGCAACCTGCCCATCATGGGGCATGCTTCATTGCAGCTAAGTAATGTAACTAAACCGATGAAGAAATTATATATATATATATATATATATATATATATATTTATTTTATTTTATGCTATAAAACAATAATCCAATAATAATAAAAAAAATATATAATATATATATATATATATATTTTATTATTATTATTGGATGTTTTATAGCATAAAATAAAAAAAATAAAAATATATATATTTTTTTTTTTTAATTTTCCATCTTTTTTAATTTATAATGCAAAAAATAAAAACCCCAGTGGTGATCAAATACCACCCAAAAAAAAAAAAAAATCTAATTTGCGTACAGTGTTGCATGACTGTGTAATTGCCAGTTAACATAGCCGAATAGTAAAAAAAAATGCTCTGGTCATTAAGGGGGTGAAATCTTCCGAAGGTCAAGTGGTAAATTTACTGCTTACCAGTCCTAATGCCGCGTACACACCATCACTTTATGTGATGAAAAAAAACGACACTTTCTGTGAAGTAAAAAATGACGTTTTTGAAACTTCAATTTTCAAAGACGAAGTTGCCTACACACCATCGTTTTCTCACAATGATCTTGCAAAGTGAGGTTACGTTCCACCATGTTTTTCCATTGAAGCTCGCTTCATAAGTAGCTTCTGGGCATGCGTGGATGAAAAAACGTCTTAGAAAACAACGTTTTTTGCTACACACGGTCAATTTCTGTGAAGTAAAAAGTGCACTTTTGAAAAACGACACATAAAATTGAAGCATGCTTCAATTTTTTTTGGTCGTTTTTTACAAGACATAAAACGACGTTTTCCCCCACACACAGTCAATTAAAGTGACGTTTTTAAAAACGTCATTTTTTTTCATCACATAAAGTGATGGTGTGTACGCGGCATTAGATGTAATGGCTGCAATAGTTTTCCTATTTCTGTCTTTTTTATTTTTATTTTCACCAGTGAATCTGCCAGTGACACACTTCCTGACCGCGCTGTGTCTACGGAGAAGCTGCATCATCACTCTACTACAGAACTCCCCCCCCCCCCCCCCTCAATTTCTCCAAACCAATGGAAGGAGTTTTTTTTTTTGCATTTCACAGAGAGAGCAGGAAATAAAGTAGATCGTTTTTTGTTAGGGTTTATAGACACTTTGTAAAGTGTTTTTTAACTTTTGCAGCCAAATTGGGATGACAGCTACTTCATATTAAATTACATGTTCCTATTCACACAGCACAACTATAAAAACATGAACACATTGCTGCTTACCATTCTACTTGAATTTGAATTCTAACTAGTTTGATTTACCATAGTAACCCTGTCTGTAATTGAATGTGTATATTGTCTATTCTAACAAAGGTTTACAAATCTCAAGGCTAGAGTGTTACATTGTATGTTAATACACCTGAAAGTGATTGTAAAGTCTTGTTTTTTTTCATAAAAATAACAAACATGTTATACTTACTTGCTCTATTGACGTGGATTTGCACAGAGCAGCCCGGTTCCTCCTCTTCTCGGGTCCCTCTTCTGTGCTCCTGGCCCCTCCTCCCTGTTGAGTACCCCCATAATAAGCAGCTTGTTATGGGTGTACCCGAGCCGAGTCACAGCTTCCAGTGTCCATTCAGACATGGCCCTGCCCCCTCTCTCCTGATTGGCCGACTGACTTTAATTGACAGCAGCGGGAGCCAATGACGCCCCTGCTGTGTCTCAGTCAATTAGGAGGGAGAGTGTCGGATGGCCGAGACACTTGTGGACATCGCTGGACAGAGATGGGGCTCACATAAGTATTAGGGGGGCTGCTGCACACAGAAGGTTTCTATGCATTAAGATAAAAAAAAAAAAAAAATTCTAACTTTACAATTCCTTTAATTTATACTATAAAACTGTCCCTACATCTGTCTCCTAATTGCACATTGCAAACTATTCCAAGTTGATTAGAGAGTCCTGTTTCAGGCTGGGTTCACACTACTACACTACTTTCACCCTACTTTGCTCTGCTACATTGGTCCTACATTTATCCTACATTGGTCCTACATCCATCCTACTTTCATGAACAGGATACTACTTTGGTCCGACTTCAATGATATTCAATGGGCCTGAAGTAGGATCAATGTAGGACCAAAAGTAGTACAGGGAGCATTTTCAAAGTCGGACCGACTTGTGTAGGACGCTACAAGACGCTCTCATAGGGAAACATTGAACACAGAGCAAAGTAGGATGAAAGTAGTGTAGTAGTGTACCCAGCCTTAAATACTGCTCCACAATATGCAACTTATGACGGCCATACACGGTGCAAGTTTCTTTCCTGCAACCACGGGTTGCAGGAAAGAAAGTCACTTGATTCCCCCATCAATACTGATGCAGTAATCCCTGTTTCTGAGCTATTGTATTCTCCTGGCAGGGGGGTAACGCAGAGGAAGCCATCCCCACTGAGAGAATACAGTGATTATTGTTAGCGGCTATACCAGCCTCTAGCATTAATCGCATGTAAAATCCAGCAGGCTGGTTGTACCCAAGTTGATCGAGTGATCCACTTAGTACATTCAGCCTGCCCACACATGGTTCAAATCTGGAAGCCGTCTATGGCATGCGTTAACGTGATTCTAAAGGCTAAAGTTTTTTTTTATCTTCATGCAGTCTTTGCATGAAGGCAAAAAAAAAAAAATCAGTATGCAGCACTCCCCCAATCCTCACCCGAGCCTGATCTCGATCATCCAACAATATGCATGAGAGCAGAGGCTGTCAATTACAGGCAGTGAGGAGAGAGCAGGACACACAGGGGCAGAGCCACAAAGATCTGCCCCCGGCGCATCGTATCTGAGATACGCTACGCCGCCCGTACCTTACCTGGCTTTGGTTCGAATCCATAAAGATTTCGCGCCGTAAGTTACGGCGGCGTAGTGTATCTCAAGCGGCGTAACAGCGCTGAATTCAAATTGGGCGGGTAGGGGGCGTGTTTCATTTAAATGAAGCGCGTCCCCGCACCGAACGAACTGCGTATGCGCCATCCCTAAATTTCCCGCCGTGCATTGCGCTAAATGACGTCGCAAGGACGTCATTGGTTTTGACCTGGACGTAAATTACGTCCATCCCGATTCATGAACGACTTACGCAAAAAAAATAAAACATTTTAAATTATACGCGGGAACGACGGCCATACTTAACATTGAGTACGCCACGAAATAGCAGCTTTAACTATACGCCGAAAAAAGCCGACTAGAGACGACGTAAAAGAATGCGCCGGCCGCTCGTACGTTCGCGGATCGTCGGAAATAGCTAGTTTGCATACTCGACGCGGAAAACAAAGGGAACGCCACCCAGCAGACGCCGAAGAATTGCATATTAGATCCGAAGGCGTACGAAGATGTACGCCTGTCGGATCTAACCCAGATGCTGTCGTATCTTATTTGAGGATTCAAAACAAAGATACGACGCGGGAAATTTGAAAGTACGCCGGCGTATCAGTAGATACGCCGGCGTACTCTCTCTGTGGATCTGCCCCACAGAGTGGGGCTTGAGAACAAGCATGCACAAGTGCCCCTTAAAGTAAGCAGCTTGTTATGGGGGCACTCAGTAGGGGGAATGAGCCCAGAGCGTCGGTTGGGGACCCAAGAAGAGGAGGATTGGGGCAGCTCTGTGCAAAACCATTGCACAGAGCAGGAAAGTATAACCTTTGTGTTTTTTTTTATTATTATTTATTTATTTATTATTTATCTTTAATATTGCTTTAAAATGTAAAATAAATTTAAAACAATATATATTTTTAGGCATGCTGTGTGAATAAGAACACAAACAACTAATGGGGATTTCTCAGACAGCCAGGTAACTGGAATTTTCAGAAAGATAGTCAGCAGTAACGGTCTTTGTAATTCTCTCAGTATGGGTTTCATTTAGTCATAAAATCTTTGTTGAAAATGACCGCTTGGAATGTAGAACTAGAGTGCTTGTTTGTCTAGGGAGGATTCACAACTGATCTGATCTCTCAATGAACAGATAGTAATCGGATCTTTTGCCCCAAGCCAAGAAAAACCTGCCGGAGTGTGGCCAGCTTTAGCAACAAAAACGTGCTGTAGAATAATAATAATAATAAAAAAAAAAACATAACAAACAAAGCAATACACTTTTTTTTTTTGCATTTTGGGTCACTTGAGACAGATGGATCAATCAAATTGTTGCCCTGGGGATTTTTTTTTCTCTTTAACCACAAAACGACATAGTCACACAACACAGAACTTCCTCATTTGTACATGCATCTGAAACCGATACTTAAAAACGGAAAAAAGGTGCATCTGTATTTACTGTATCGTAGCGTTCAAGCTGGTGTATTTTGACAATCTCTGGCTAAAGGTGGTTCGACATCCCATTGTGATAATTACACGCTGTATTGTGATTACACCTGGAAAACCGTTTGGTTTCTTCAAAATAACAAAAACTGTTCTGTCTCGCTATTATTTCTTCACGTATTTTGCGATGTTTGAAAATTGACCGCGATTACAACAAATACACAGACAAGGTAAATAAGCTCTGAAATGGCTTTATAGAAAAAGCCATTGTCCACATGGAGCTTGTACTGGTGACAAGTGGAAAACCACATACGCAACAAGCCACACCATTATAACTTTACATTACTTCGATAGACAACATATCATTTATACCATATACACCAATAAAAAAGAATGAATATTAATAGAATAATTATACTGTACCAGGATATCCAGAGGATTATGATTATATACATATAGATTTTTGATAACTGGGTATTTAACTAGCAAATATGTATTGCTGCAAACCAAGAACACAAAAAGGTAACAAATATAAAAATAAAAATAAACACTCTGGCAGGTCTTTAGTAAACAACTCACAAATACAGAACACAGAGACAAATGCTGAAGCTGAATGAACGTAAAAAAATGACATGATGTAAGTTTGTAACAAACTGGCTTTTTGAGCTTACATAAAGTGACAAAAATGTCAGACAAATTTAATTATCTTTTGAAGTTACAATATATATGACCTAGGCTGGACAAAAAGAATATAACAAGTGTAAATTTTTCTGTGTTTGAAAAAAAAAAAAAAAAAGTCCTGCGCATTACAGTAGCAATAAGAACTAATATATGTGATTTTTAATTTACCAACATTCCTCACAATTTCTGTTAGGCCGCGTACACACGGTCGAACATGTCCGCTGAAACTGGTCCGCGGACATGTCCGACCGTGTGTACGGCCTAGCGGACAGGTTTCCAGCGGACAAAAGTTTCTTAGCAAGCTAAGAAACTTGTCCGCTGGAAACATGTCCGTCGGACATGTCCGACGGTTAGTACACCTAATCGGACATGTCCGCTGGTTATGATGTGTAACCAGCGTCCGGAAATCCAGCGCATGCTTCGAATTGATTCGACGCATGCGTGGAAGCATTGCACTTCTGTGTTTGAGAACGTCGGTGTCTTCTACGTCACCGCGTTCTCTGTCCGCGGGGATTTTGGTCTGATGGTGTGTACACACATCAGACCAAAAGCTCCCAGGAGACATGTCCGATGAAAACGGTCTGCGTTTTCATCGGACATGTCTCCTCGTGTGTACGGGGCCTTAGGGCTCTTTCACACCAGCGGACCGTATGTCCATTTTTTCATCCATCCGTTTATGGATGAAAAAGAGACATACATGTATCCCGATGGGATAGCTGGTGTCAGCAGATGAACATCCGCTGACACGCGATCTCATCGGTGTCCACAATGCTCCGATTCTGCAGACAGAGGAAAATCCTATTATTCCTTCCGTCTGCAGAGCGGATCAGGTGAACACGGACAGACGGTCCGTGTTCATCCGATCCCCCATAGAGGAGAGCGGAGATCTGACAGGGCGGTCCCTGCACAGTGTGTGGGGACCACCCTGTCATCTGCCGGCTCTGCGGGGATCAACCAAGCGTTCCCCGCTGAGCAAGCGGAAATATGAGGAACGGGTCATCACGGGATCCGCCCGTGTGAAAGGGCCCTTACCCAAATGAGAACATAATGTAATTTTTAATTAAAATAAAAAACAACAATTGTATTAATAAAACAATGGATATATTGATTGGCTCTTTCAATTAGCAGTGTGCTTTGTTCAAAGTCCCACCCTCTAGCTCTTTTTGTTCAATCAAATTGGGGATGGAGGTATATATACTTATTGCCTCATATAAAGTCCCAACCCTAGTTATAGCCTTAGTTTTTTTTTTCTGAAATTAAAATAAAGTTTCTCTACCTCTAACCTAGAAAACCCAGCCAAAGATTTGCTGGGATTGATTTTAGTAAAACTGGAGAGTGCAAAATCTGGTGCAGCTGTGCATGGCAGCCAATCAGCTTCTAACTTCTGCTCGTTCTATTCAGGGCCCTTTCACACGTACGGACCGTATGTGTGCATTTTCATCCGTCCGTTGCGGATGAAAACGGGACATACATGGGTCCCTATGTGATTACGGGTGTCAGCGGATGACCATCCGCTGACACCCGTAATTGTCCGCCTCCGCAAAGATCCGCATTTGCGGACAGAAGAAAATCCTATTTTTCTTCCGTCTGCCGGATCGGATCGGATGAACACGGACATACGGTCTGTGTTCAACCGATCCCCCATAGGGGAGAGCGGAGGAAAGACAGGGTGCGAGGACCGTCCTGTCAGCTGCCAGCTCAGCAGGGATTTTACGGAGGATCCCCGCTGAGATTTTGCGGACACACGGAGCGGATCATTACTGATCCACTCGTGTGAAAGGGCCATAAGTGTCAACAAAAGAACTGGAAGCTGATTGGTTTCTTTACAGAGCTGCACCCGATTTTGCACGCAGTTTTAATAAATCAACCCCACTGGGTATCTGCAGATTAATTTTGTACACCTTTTTATTCATCCTAGGCTCCTTTCACATGAGTGCTATCCAATCTGAATGGCACTGGATCAGTGAACAGGTCATCCTGCTGAAGCAGAGCAGAACAGAATGAATGTTACTTTTGTATCCATTCAAGTTTCTGTTGCAGACTCATGTTAGATCAATGGGTGGTAGGATGTAAAGACTTGTAACCAACTGCCCATAGTTTAAACATGGAGCTAGTGGTACCAGCTCCCACTTATGGGTGACTTCGTCACCGCAAAGTCCACCAGAAGTTCGGTCCCCCTCCTCCTTCCCCCAGCACTGGGACATTCACAAAGCGCAGCGTGCATGCGCAGTAGGGAGCAGGCTGTGAAGACACAGCTGGATTCCAGGACAGGTAAGTGTCCTAATATCAAAAGCCAGTAGCTACAGTTTTTGTAGCTGCAGATGCTTTTTTTTTTTTAAGGAGCCTGGAGCTCTGCTTTAAGGTAAAACCTTAGATGGATAGTCAATTTATACAAAGGGGTGCTCCCCCCATTAAAACACTTTAAGATGGTGCTATTTTAGGTCAATAAAGTGAAACAGTTTTACGGTATGGAAAGTCCTTTTTGTGCCATTGCTTTACAGTGAGGATTATTGGAAGTAGAGAGAAATAGCCATATGGAAGGAATGCTGTGGATTGTGGTTATTGAGCACTTTTTTACTATTAATATCATTGGTCAACACTGTTTGGTGAGTTCATTTATTCCAGAAAGAGCACATGGAGTGGGGAGCACCGTTGGATGGGGTGCTTTCAATAATAAAAATAAATAAATAAGGGCGGCACAGTGAAATGAACATATAATAATGTTAAATTAACATTTTATATAATATATGTATAGTTAGTCAAGTGAGTGTATGTATTTATATAGTTATTTTTGATTTTTGTTTGTTTGTTTAGTTTGACTTTTTGTATTAGGGAAATGATTAAAATAAAAAAAATATAAAAAAAACTGCATTGTATTTATTTACTAATGAATTAGCATAACATTAGATATGTAATATAGATTATACACACACACACACACATGTATATATATATATATATATATATATATATATATATATATATATATATATATATATATATATATATATATATATATATATATATATATATATATATACACACACACACACACACACACACATATATATACATGTATATATATATATATATATATATATATATATATATATATATATATATATATATATATATACACACACACACACACACATTTAGAGGAGGGGGACGTTCCAGCTTATGCAGTATTCTAATAAAATTTGGTACAGTCATATCCATGAACAGAGGATGAGCTGGTTCACACCAGACACATGCACCTGCATATTTCAACACAGGACAATTCAGTTCATGCTAAAAATTCATAACTTTAATGGGTCACGTTTGGCAGTGCTACAGCCCATCAAATGAGACAGTGTATTTAATTTTTGCTGTGACGGTAAAGCCTGCCAAACGTGACACAGGAAATTAATTCTTGTGGTGCCCGCGATGCAAAGCATGTGCAAAGCTTTGAGTGGCTGCAAATCTTTGTTTAGGTGTGTGGGCAATAAAAAACAATGCTCAACTGCCTGCTTTTACCACCCCATAGCTGTAGTTCTGAACGACCCCTCACATCAATCTCTGTTTTATCCTGTGTTTATTACTTCAAGTTCATAGAAAGCAGAGCAGTTTGTAAACAAACAATCTAAGAGCCGGTTCACACTCCCGCGGCACGACTTCGGGGGCGACTCTGCAAGTCGTCCTGTGGACGACTTCAGAGGCGACCAGCAAAAACGACTTCTGTATAAAAGTCAATGCAGGTCACCCCATGATGGGACTACAAGTCCCATCATGCCTCTGCCTGTGGTAGTCATGCTTGTAACTGTCAGCCTTGCAAAGCCTCATGGGACTTGTATTTTCGCAACAACTGGAGGGCTGCCAGTTTGAGACCCCTGATTTAAACGAAAAACTTAAACTGAAAAAATAAACAAACTAATCAAAAATAACTATATACATACACACACTTGATTAACTGTACATATATTACATAAAATGTTAATTTAACATTATTATGTGTTCATTTCATTCACACAAGTGGCAGTGAGGTAGTAACAATACACGGTTCTACCACCCCCTGGCCATCGCCTTCAAGCTGCCACAATGGCTGGAGGTTGGACACATGCCGCAGCAAAATGAGTACCCCATGTTGTATGTGCTAGGCAGTGCCGCCACCAAATGTGAATGGGGCACAAATGATAGACAAAAGATTAGGCTTGTGACTACAGCACGGTACTCCCATTCAAAATCCCTGTTCAGCTACCGGAAAAAAAAAGGGGGCATTTAGGAGGTGGCAGCATCACCTCATGAATGTATGGCAGCTGCTCCTGTACTGCTATCTGACAGGGGATTCACAGCAGATCACTTTTCAGAGGAATAGCAAATGCTGCTGCCCCTGGGAGTGGGCCCTGTCTTTCAATTTGATTCTATATATATATATTATATATATGGAGAGAGAGAGAGAGACAGAGAGAGAGAGAGACAGGCATAGATACACACACACACTATTAAAATAGCAAATGAAACAGATAATATTAGGCTTGTCATATGTTGTTTACTGTAAACCATTAATGTTTGCTACAATGATAAAATCCCCAGTTCAGCATGAACAGATCAGCAGAGTCATCTCGTTATTGAAGTCATAGCCGTGTACAGTAGGTCTCTTCTAAGCTTTTTCCAAACACTTCATTCTACAAATACAAGCAACATGGCTTGATGCTGATCTCTATGCTTTGTCATTACAAACTATTTACATAACGGAGAGTAATTATGAGCCACTAAATCAAGATATATACAATTGGGAATGAAATTGAAGGAGGTGAGGTGTAGCTTAGTTTAGTATTTTGTAGATTTCTCAGCAGCAGGACATTTCAATGCTGTGCATAGTCACACTTTAGATAGAGCGCTAAGTAATCCAAAGATAAAGTCAATCTTCCTTTCACTGGTGATCTCATAGCGAAGGACAACAAGAAAGGAGGCCGACCAATTTAGCTACAAAGCTTAGTCAGACTTCTCAGCTGTGACCCGGCAACTATTACTAGGCTGAAGGTCATCATTCACCCAGCCAGTGTGTGCTTCTATTACAATGCACATTACATGAGCCCTTTGCATCAGATAAGCTGAATCAGTTGGTTTTCGTGTGCAGCTTTGCATACAGTAACAGTGATTGATATTCACTGATGCATCTGGAGAAATTTCAGACAACAGTTAAACTGCCACTGTTTCTATAGAGAGGATGTGAAGGAATGCGTTTTCTCTGTACACGTCTACTTTAAAAAAAAAAGTGAATTTCCCTTAAATAACAGAAACGTGATGGATTGTAAACCTTCAATACTTCTGCTTTTACAGAAGAGCTAAACTAGAGGCGTAAATACAATTTTTATGACCTGTTAGTAAGCATTTTATACAGCATTTTGATTTTTAATCTATTGCAAACAACACTGACAACGTTCGATCACTCAGCAGTTTGAGATTGAAATCAGCCTCGTGTCCTACATGAACTCACCTGAGATTTGTGATAGTCTTATGCCCCGTACACACGGTCGGGCTTTTGCCTGGCCAAACTCTCCGAACTCCATCGGAGTAAAAGATGAACATGTTCTCTATCTAAACTCCGACGGAATACCTCGAAAAAAAGTCCGATGGGGCATAAACACGGTCGGAATTTCCGATGGAAAAAGTCTGTCTGACCTTTTCCATCGGAAATTCTGATCGTGTGTAAGGGGCTTTATCAGACCAACAGAGATAGAAGAGTTCTGTGTGAGGCATGCGATGGAAAATCTCATTGAACAGATGGCCCATCATTCCCTTTTCACTGGGCATTGACCATTCAACTTGATGGTGTGCAAGCCTATGGAAGATGGGCAGATATCTCATTGCATGTCATTCCAAAGGAAGAATAAGGCCCATGTATGGACACCATTACACACATTCTAGGAGCATGCACAGGATTTGACTTACTAAAGCGCTGACTGGTACACCCTGGTACATGAAGCAGAAGCTCAATATTTTTAAAATTTACTGACACATGAATGGATGGTTGAGTGCACACAGGTGCACTTTGAATGTCAGTAAATAAGGACTAGTTTGTCCATTTAAGTGTCTATATTGCACTACAAATTTATTTGGCCAATGTATTGTAACACTTAAAAAACGTATATGCCATTGATCTATAAATGTGTGTAATTTCAAAATAAAATCCTCCTATAAAAATCAGTTCACATCAAATATCTTAAACATTTTTCCAGCATTTTTGTATTATTTTAAAACAGATTAATTATAGTCTCAACCACCTTACTCAACTAGGGTTCCTTGCGCATCAAGCACTTGGATATTGATTTTCCACCTACACTAACCAGCAATGCTAGGGGATCATTTTCCACTAAACACCACTGTAAGGGGTCACTTCTACACTGACCACTAATGTTAGGGTGAACTACAATTTTTACTGTCCGCTTTTCTTTTCTGCTATTTAAATACATTTCAAATTACAGTGAAACCCTGGGTTTAGAGTAACTTGGTTTTAGAGCGTTTTGCAAGACAAGCAACATATTTTAATACATTTTGCCTTGATATACAAGCAATGTCTTGATATAAGAGTAGCGTCATGTCACAACCGAGTATAAAAACGAAGAGAGGAGCCTCTAAGTCAGGGATAGGCAATTAGCGGACCTCCAGCTGTTGCAGAACTTCAAGTCCCATGAGGCATAGCAAGACTCTGACAGCCACAAGCATGACACCCAAAGGCAGAGGCATGATGGGACTTGTAGTTTTGCAACAGCTGGAGGCCTGCTAATTGCATATTCCTGCTCTAAGTGTAACAATATGGTTACATTTACTGAAGGTACAACATTTAGCAACTTATTGCTACACTAAGGCCCCGTACACACGACCGAACATGTCTGCTGAAACTGGTCCAGTTTCGGTCGTGTGTAGGCCCGAGCGGACAGGATTCCAGCGTACATTTGCCCGCCGGGCCTTTTTCCAGCGGGCAAATATTTCTGAACATGTTTTAAAAATGCCCGCTGGAATCGTCGTCTGTACAGACCTACCGTACATGTCCGAGCGGCCGCCATCCCTCGAATGCGTCGAATGACTTTGACGCATGCGTGGAAGCATTGAACTGGCAGGGCCGCGCACGTCGTCGCGGCGTCGCCGCGTATCGAGTACGCACGGATTTATGTATGATGGTGTGTACAGCCATCATACAGAAATCCCCGGGCAGACATGTACGCTGAAAACGGTCCGGCGGACCGTTTTCATCGTACATGTTTGCTCGTCTGTACGAGGCCTAAGAGGCACCTCTCTTCTCTTTTATACCTTGTAAAAAAAATGTTTTGATATACAAGTGCTTTGGATTACAAGCATGTTTCTGGAAAGAATTATGCTCGCAAACCAAGGTTTTACTTCTACTGAAAATGTATTTTGTTGTGCAGGGCAGAAGGGTGTTGAGAAGTATCAACTCTGTTTATTCCACCTTATTTATTATTTAATATAAACCTGTATGCAACTTTTTGTTACATTATTACTTAATGTACCAGGACCTGTAGGTATAATCATTTTAAGCAGGGTTTGCCTGGGACCTGAATTTGTTTTTCAAGGGTTCCTTTGTGGTTGAGAAATGCTGTTAGAAGATAGCCCAAAGTTAATACTGCAACGTGTATTTTCTGCATAGAAACTCAATCTCAGTTTACTGCAATACAAACACCACAGGCAAGTAAGAAAATGCCAGACTTTATAAAACTTCTTAAAAAAAAGGAAAAAGCTGATCCAAGTTTATTTATCTTCAGGATCAAACATATCACATGCCAAAAAACACATTGACACAGGGCTTCAAACCAACAACGACCACAACATAGTCACACCGTGTGCACTGTAATCAGGTTGTAAAAATTGGATATGAATTAAATGGATTGTTTAGGTAGGCCCTCACACTATATAGTGTTGGTAAATTAAAAGACTGTTGCACGATTGTAACGTCTGTAGCCAATGTAATACACACATACAAAATTAAATAAATAATTGGGTCATTTGTTCCATTTTAAGTTGACCAACAGGTCCATAAGATGTAGGTTCACTAGCCCGGGTGTACAAGCTTTTCCCAAGTTTGGGTGTGTATTTTTTTTGTATATTCAATGATTTATACAGTGGATATAGTTACAAAGTCCATGTAAACAAGCCAGCTGGGTTACACAGTTTTAGAGAAAACTTGTCAAACTATAATAAGTCACTAAGGTGCCTAATGATGAAGAATACCCTATTTATCTGGCAAATGAAAGCTTGTGGTGGCCAACTTATAAGAGAGGTAGCGGCTATAGGTGTGTATTTTTTTTCCCATTTTTTGTTGTACATTTTAAGATTTATACAGTGGGAAGAGTTACAGAGATGTAAACAAACTGCCTAGGTTACACAGTTTTAAAGAAAATTTGTCAAACTACATTAAAACTTAAAGGAGGGCACTGATGAAAACTACCCTGTTTATCTGGAAAAAGAAAGCTTGGAGATCAGGAGAGGTAGCGGTTAGGTGTATGTATTTGTTTATTTTGTGTACATTCAATAATGTATGGGTATAGTTACAGAGTCCATGAAGATAGCTGTCTAGGTTACACAGTTTTGGGAAAAATATGTAAAACAACATCACAACACTAGGGCACCCGATGATGAATACCACCCTATTTATCTGGAATTGGTTGCCTATAGGCATGGTAGAGGTCAGGCATAGGTGTGTAATTTTTGTACATTCAATAATTTATGCGTATAGTTACATAATCCATGTAAATAAGCTGGCTAGGTTTTTTTGTTAAAAATAAATTAAAAAAATAAGCTGGCTAGGTTAAACAGTTTAAGAAAAAAAAAATGACTAAACCACATTAAAACACTAGGGTGCCCAAATGCAGAAGTATACCCTATTTATATGGAAATGGTTGCCTATCAGGAGTGGTAAAAATCAGGTATAGCTGTGCATCTTTTGTTCTTTTTTTCATTCAATAACGTATAGGTATAATTACAAAGCAAATGTAAACAAGCCGGCTAGGTTACATTGTTTTGGATTTTTTTTTTTAACTATATTAAAACACTGGGGTGCCCAATGATGAAGAATACCCTATTTATCTGGAATTGGTTGCCTATCAGGAGAGGCAGCGGTCAGGTATAGGTATGCACTTTCATTCAATGATTTCTACAGTGGGTATAGTTGCACAGTTTTAGAAAAAAAAAATCAGTAAACCCCATAAAAACGATAGGGCGCCCAATGCTGAAGAATACCCCATGTATCTGAAAATGGTTGCCTATCAGGAGTGGTAGAGGTCAGCTATAGGTGTGTATTTTATTTTATTTTTTTGTACATTCAATAATGTATTAGGTATAATTACAGACCCAATGTAAACATCCTAGCTAGGTTACACAGGTTTTAGAGAAAATTCGTCAAACTACATTAACACACTAGGGTGCCCAATGAGGAAGAATACCCTATTTATCTGGAAATGGTTGCCTATCAGGGAAGGTAGAGGTTAGGAATAGGTATGCATTTGTTTTTCTTTTGTACATTCGTTGATTTATACAGTGGTTATAATTATAGAGTCCATGTAAAAATCCTAGCTAGGTTACACAGTTTTAGAGAAAATTTGTCAAACTACATTAAAACACTGGGGCACCTGATGATGAAGAATACCCTATTTATCTGGAATTGGTTGCCTATCAGGGAAGGTAGAGGTCAGGTATAGGTATGTCCTTTTTTTTGTACATTCAATGATTTATACAGTGGGGAGAATTACAAACCCAATGTAAACATCCTAGCTAGGTTACACTGTTTTAGAGAAAATTTGTCAAACTACATTAAAACACTATGGCACCCGATGATGAAGAATACCCTATTTATCTGGAATTGGTTGCCTATTAGGTAAGGTAGAGGTCAGGTATAGGTATGTCCTTTTTTTTTGTACATTCAATGATTTATACAGTGGGTAGAATTACAAACCCAATGTAAACATCCTAGCTAGGTTACACAGGTTTTAGAGAAAATTTGTCAAACTACATTAAAACACTAGGATGCCCGATGATGAAAAATACCCTAGTTATCTGGAATTGGTTGCCTATCAGGGAAGGTAGAGGTCAGGTATAGGTATGTACGTGCTTTTCTTTTGTACATTCAATGATTTATACAGTGGGTGTATTTACAGAGTCCATGTAAACATCCTAGCTAGGTTACAGTAGTAGAGAAAATTTGTCAAACTACATTAAAACACTAGGGCACCCGATGACGAAGAATACCCTAGTTATCTGGAATTGGTTGCCTATCAGGAGTGGTAGTGGTCAGGTATAGGTGTGTATTTTTCTTGGTTCCGGGTGAGATGATTTTTACACGTGCTATATTTTTATTCTCTACCTCCTTCTGGTAAAGCCGGTTGTGGAACCTGTGCCTTGTTTCATTTTGTAAATCTCAATAAAAATCTATAGTAACAGAACAAAAAAAGAAAATGGGTCAATGTGGCAGTGGTGACATAGGGAAACACGAGCTCCTATAGACGTGCTCTGCTACGATCAGAAGATACGCACTTCCCATTATGTACAGCTCAGCGTAATCTCGCACTTTTCAATGAAGACAACGCTTTCATTGTGACTGTGACGTATGCCTGTGTGTGTGTGTGTGACCATATACAATGTAACAACATGCCTGTGTGTGACCAGACATTCCTCCAAGCTAACGTTCGCTGACATCTGTCATGTCGCTCCTTTTTACACCTGGACCGGCACCGCATTAACCCTTTCCGCCTTCCCAAAGCCTAACGTGACCCCGAATCGCAGAAAGGATGAATGCAGCGATAAAAATAGGCAAGCCGTAACCCGGGGCTAATCTGCGTTAACCCCTATCCTCACCAAAATAAACCTTTACACACGGCTACAAACACAACACAACGTACGGCAGGATTATGAATGGGAGGACGCGCGCTCCTCAGCCAGTTAACGGCGTGGAAAGGAGCCTTTAAAAAGGTGCCAGCTGTTTCTTCATCACAATACAAAGCAAGGCTTCCCGGAGGCCACCGTGACAAGGCTAGGTCATGGTTGTGGTCCATGGCTATTTACCAACAACTTTCCCTCCATCCACCAGCAATCAACGTTGGTGGTGGTGATGGGGGGGGGGGGCCTTTGTTGCAGCTGTCCATACGGGTTGTTGTTGCTTTGTACTGCGCTCCACCACACTAAGCCGGACGCCTTTGACCCCCATAGTGTTTTCAGGTCACACATCCCCCCCACCCCCCCCCCCCCCACACACACATATAAAAAAAACACCTCAGCCAACTTGCCCTCTCACACAGCACTCACCTCCTGTGCACTTTCAGTTCCTCTTGTTCCACTCAGTCAGCACGTTGTGGCTCTGTTTATTTTGCTTTGTTTGTATTTTTTTTTTGTTGTTTTTATTTTTGGTTTCACAAGCTCACCCCACAGGGAGACATCACATGGCCATTCGCCGTAGCTGCTTGTGAGGCTGCCTTGTTGTTGTTGTTCCCAGGAGCCAGCTTCTCAATCAGGATCCACCCCCAGCTCCTTGGAGAGAGAGAGAGAGGAAGGGGGGAAGACGGCAGGCAGATCCTATAGACCTCTGTGTGTATGAGTCCGGGGAAAGGAGGGGGGCACACAGGAGCTCTTCACACTCTCATTACACTCTCATCACTTCCGTGTGTGTATGTTTGTGTGGGGTAAGGCAGGCATGGAGCGGAGGTGCCCGTGTCTTCATCCTGATGGCATAGCGGCATGTGTGTGACTGTACAGTGTTTGTTTCTGTGTCCGTGCACCGCCCATCACCAGCCTCCTTCTACGCCTCCCTCTTCTCTATTGGAGAAAGACTCTCCACTGACATCTACTGTGTGCTCAGCGACCCTGGAGCTGTCTGCTGTGTCACCTATTGTCACTGCTTACACGCTGCTTACACACTACTCACACACTATTCTCACACTTCACACACACTACTATTCACACATTACTACTTACACACTACTCACACGCACTACTCACACACACTACTCCACACACTACTCCTCACACACTACTGCTCACACACTACTATTCACACATTACTACTTACACACTACTCACACACTACTATTCACACATTACTACTTACACACTATTCTCACACTTCACACACACACTACTATTCACACATTATTACTTACACACTACTCCTCACACACACTACTACTCACACACTACTACTCACACACTACTACTCACACACTACTACTCACACACTACTCCTCACACACACTACTACTCACACTACTCACACACTACTACTCACACACTACTACTCACACACTACTACTCACACACTACTACTCACACACTACTCCTCACACACACTACTACTCACACTACTCACACACTACTACTCACACACTACTACTCACACACTACTACTCACACACTACTACTCACACACTACTCCTCACACACACTACTACTCACACTACTCACACACTACTACTCACACACTACTACTCACACACTACTACTCACACACTACTCCTCACACACACTACTACTCACACTACTCACACACTACTCCTCACACTTCACACACACTACTATTCACACATTATTACTTACACACTACTCCTCACACTACTCACACACACTACTCACACGCACTACTCACACACACTACTCCTCACACACTACTCCTCAGGCCTCGTACACACGGCCGAGTTTCTCAGCAAAAACCAGCAAGAAGCTTGCTGTTTTGTTTTGTTTTTGCTGAGGAAACCGGTCGTGTGTACACTTTTCAACGAGGATCTCGTCGGGCCAAAAAGAGAACATGTTCTCTATTTCCTTGACGGCAATGGGAAAATTTGGCTCGCCGAGATCCTCGGCGGCTTCACAAGGAACTCGACAAGCAAAACGATGTGTTTTGCCCGTCGAGTTTCTCGGCCGTGTGTACGCGGCCTCACACTTCACACTACTCACACACTACTACTCACAGTACTCACACACTACTCCTCACACTTCACACTACCCACACACTACTCCTCACAGTACTCACACACTACTACTCACAGTACTCACACACTACTCCTCACACTTCACACTACCCACACACTACTACTCACAGTACTCACACACTACTCCTCACACTTCACACTACCCACACACTACTCCTCACAGTACTCACACACTACTCCTCACACTTCACACTACCCTCACACTACTCTCACCATAGGTGTGCGTAGCCTATTGCATTAGGGTGTGCACCCCAAAATACAAACACATTTGCGTGTGTGTGTATAAATATATAGGGTAGTAGGGCAATGGACAGCATCGGTAGAGCAGTGGACGAGGTCAGTAGTTTATTTTTCAATTCCGTTTTTACAATTGTATTATTTTTTATAATATTTGTATACACTAATTTTTATTATTTAAAAAAAAAATTTTTTAGGTGCTCCTATGGGGGACTTTGGTGAAATATCAGGGGTCTAAATAGGGCCCTGATGTCTCACTTTTGAGACAATGAAAAGGGACCGGTGACATTCCCCAGTCACTTTCTCTGCAACCAAGCAGCGGGGGGGGGGGGGGGGGGATCTGCCCAGCACAGGGTGATTTGGGTGTGCCCAGGCCCCACCTGGCACACCCTGTGCGCACGCCTATGACTCTCACACTTCACACTACTCACACACTACTCCTCGCACTGCTCACACACTACTCACAGTACTCACTACTACACCCTACTCACACGATACACTCACTACTCCTCACACTACTCACACATTGCCAGTGTTGCCAACCTATCAGATTGAAATTTACTGACACAATACCCCAAATTTACTGGTACAGTCAAGTTTTTACTGGCATATCCAAAAGTGAAAAAAATTACAGTTTTAAGTGCAAATTTACGCATTTAGGCTACAAACTTGTACAATATGCAATTAGCAACGTGATTAAGGCAACAACCTATTTCTTATTTTATTTTCAATATAGTAATTAATTAACTCAGGGACAAGAATCGAGAGGGCAAGAAATTAGAATGGGCGGCAAACACACATGATATTGACTCTCACAGTGACACTGACCACAGTATGCAGCAGCACAGATGATGATGGCACCTCACCAACATGACATGTCCCCTCCTGAGTCAGTGACCCTCTCTCTCCATGCCAGGTGGTCCTGTCAGTCCTCTCCCGGCTTGCCTTCCTCCCGTTCTGCAGACCTGCACACGAGGCTCTGGCTGCTCCGTTCCCTTGCACCATGACTTCTTGTGACACACTGCCGGCACAGTTCGAACACACTGTAGCAGGCACTGGGATGGTCTCAACTAAGTGTCACAGCCATATTTTTTACTGGCAACCTCGTTCTTTCACTGGCATTTACTGGTAGGAGAAAAGTGCCCATTTTTTACTGGCTGCCATTAAAAATACTGGCGGTTGGCAACACTGCACACTGCTCACATACTACTTACATATTGCTCACACACTGATCACTCGCTGCTCACCTACTGCTCACACACTGATCACGTACTACTCACATATTGCTCACACACTACTCACACCCTGATCACGCACTACTCAATCACTGATCACGCACTGCTTGCGTACTGCTCACACCCTGATTACGTACTGATCATGCACCCTGCTCACGCACTACTCATGCACTGGTCACGCACTACTCATGCACTGCTCACACACTGATCACGCACTACTCATGCACTGCTCACACACTGATCACGCACTACTCATGCAATGCTCACTCACTGATCACTCACTACTCAATCACTGATCACGCACTGCTTGCGTACTGCTCACACCCTGATTACGTACTGATCACGCACCCTGCTCACGCACTACTCATGCACTGGTCACGCACTACTCATGCACTGCTCACACACTGATCACGCACTACTCATGCCCTGCTCACTCACTGATCACGCACTACTCAATAACTGATCACGCACTGCTTGCGTACTGCTCACACCCTGATTACGAACTGATCACGCACCCTGCTCACGCACTACTCATGCACTGGTCATGCACTGCTCACACACTGATCACGCACTACTCATGCCCTGCTCACTCACTGATCACGCACTACTCAATCACTGATCACGCACTGCTTACACCCTGATTACGTACTGATCACGCACCCTGCTCACGCACTACTCATGCACTGATCACACACTGCTCACACCCTGCTCACACCCTGATCACACCCTGATCACACACTGCTCACACCCTGCTCACACACTGCTCACACTTCTCACACACAGCTCACATAATGCTGACACACTGTTCATTGGGGATTGCTACACACTGACATTCATTCCTGCTCTCACAAATTCCTGCACACACACACGCATGTGCCTACATATGGAATACTTATCTACAACACATACAGTACATGTATGGATCATGTACACAGTCGCAGAAAATCCAATGGCATCATTACATATATAGTGAGGCTTGCTTCACACGTATGCATTTGGTGCAGGAAACGCAGGAAAAAGGTCACTTAAATGGGTTGCTGTACCTGCGGAAAACAAAGGAAAAAGGTACCTGAGCCTTATAAAAGCCACAGGGATATCACATGATGCTTTGCTTTTGCACCATGCAATTTTCTGCAAACACACTGCAAGAAGTGTTGCCAACCTACCAAACTGAAATTTACTCACACAACAAAAGTTACTGGCACAGCCAAGTTTTTACTGGCATTTCCAAAATACGGTTACGGTTTTAAGTGCAAATTTCAGTATTTAGGCTACAAACCAAAGTACAGTATGCAATTAGCAATGTGATTTAAAGCGGAGTTCCACCCAAAAGTGGAAGCTCCATTTATCTGCCCCCCCCCTTCCGGTGTCACATTTGTCATCTTTCAGGGGGAGGGGTGAACGAGTAGCTGTTTTAGACAGGTACTAATCCCCACTTCCGGGACATTGCATGGGCATTCGCCGCGCAGTAGGGAACTGGCTGTGAAGCCGATAGGCTTCACTGCCAGTTTTCCTTACCACAAATGGCGGCGGCAGGGGTGCCGACATCGCGGGCTCCCTGGACAGTTAATTGTCCTTATATTAAAAGTCAGCAACTGCAGTATTTGTAGCTGCTGACATTTTATCGTGGGGGTGGATATTTATTACAGCAGAAAGTAAAGAATATCATTTTTTTTCCAAAATTGTCTTCTTTTGTTTATAGCGCAAAAAATAAATACCACAGAGGTGATCAAATTTGGGGTACAGCGTCGCACGGCCGCGCAATTGTCAGTTAAAGTAATGCAGTGCCGTATCGCAAAAAATGGTCTGATCACTAAGGGATTAAATCATTCCGTGGCTGAAGTGGTTAAGGTAGATATTATAGTTGGGCCAGCAGCTGAAGTAAAAGTTCAGGCCCAGCATCGCCTGATCACCCGTTCGGCGAACATCCGAATTTGCCCACCAAGTGCCCCACAATGCACTGCAAGCTGCATAGTGCATAGCTGGTTGTTAGAGATTTTAAGAGGAACCCCACGATAAAATTTAAAAAACAAATGGTTTTGGGTCCCCCCTCAAAATCCATACCAGATCCTCTTCTGAGCATGCAGTCCAGCTGGTCAGGAAAGGGGCGTACAAGCGAAGATGGGATGCCATCAAAATTGGGGGGGGGGGGTACTTTTTGACACAAAGGGATGTGGTTGTGGGGGTCTGCAGGCAGGGGGCTTATCAGAATCTGTAAGCCGCCTATTGTTTTTTTTTTTATATAAAGGAATTTTAAAAGCTGCCTATTGTCTTTATTTTTGACACTTTTTCTGTGAATAAGTAGGGGTACATACTCATTCACATGGGGCACATAATCTGGGCACCCCCTTGTTAAAGTGGGCTTCCATATTCCGATAAGCCCACTGCCGGCAGACACTCACAACCACCGCACAGGGTATTAAGGAAGAGGTCCTTGTCCTCATCAACACCAAAGCACCCCTCCCATGTTGAGGGCATGTGGCCTGGTATGGTTTAGGAAGAGGGGGCTGCTTACTCGTCCCCCCCCCTTTCCTGACCAGCTGTGCTGCAATGCTTGGATAAGGGTCTAGTATGGATATTCATGGGGAACCCATGCCTTCTTTTTCTTTAATTTGGGCTTATTTTTTGTATTTCCGGCAATTTAGATATAATTATTTTTCTTTCTAAATGTTAGTTTTGCTGCAGCAGGTTCTATACACAGTACAGATGGGCCACTTTACAGGCAGACTAAGCCCCCCCCCCCCCCCCAAGCACTTTATTTAAAGGATATTTTTCATTTTATTGTTTCACTTTAAGCATCATTAAAATCACTACACTAAACATTTTTTTAACCACTTCAGCCCCAGAAGGTTTTACCGCCTTCCTGACCAAAGCACTTTTTACAATTTGGCATTGCGCTACTTTAACTGGCAATTGCGCGGTCATGCAATGCTGTGCCCAAACAAAATTTGTGTCCTCTTTTTCCCACAAATAGAGCTTTCTTTTGGTGGTATTTGATCACCTCTGTGTTTTGTCTTTTTTGCGCTATAAACAAGAAAATAAACTCAAATTTTGAAAAAAAATATGTTTTTGTTATAAAAAAATACAATAAACTCAATTTTCTGAGGTGCTAAAACGGCAGGGCAGTAAACCCCCCCCCCCAAATGACCCCATTTTGGAAAGTAGACACCCCAAGGAATTTGCTGGAAGGCTTGTTAAGCACATTGAATATTATTATTTTTTGTCATAAGTGATTGAAATATGACAAAAACAAAATAAAAATTTACACAAAGTAGTCACTGAAATTATATATTGCTCAAACATGCCATGGGCATATGTGGCAAAAAATGAAATATTCCATGGACTCAACATGCCTATCAGCAAATAGCTTGCAGTGTCTACTTTCCAAAAAGGGGTAATTTGTTTGTTTTTTTACCTATCCTGGTATTGTATGCACAACATTAGACTGGAGTAGCTGATTTACGTATTGCGAGAGCAAATACTGTTGCTATCAAGATAAATAAATCAGTGCTGCAGCTGAATGGCGTACCTGAAAAGCAAACAATTTGTGACATACCTTACCAGAGGCCGAAGTGCTGAGAGGGCTTCCCTTGCGACTAAGTGCAGAACGCCCCCTGGAGGTGACACAGGGGGTGCTATGCCCAGAGATACAGGAGTTTCCAGCTGCGACTTGCTGAGTTGATGTTGGAGATCAGCTGTATACCAGGATACGTAGCCAAGCAGGGGTACCACGGAAGTACCAGATGAGGTAGACTGGCAGGAAAACCCAGGGGCGGAGTCAGGAGCCAAGTCGGTAGTCATACACAGGAAGCAGGAAGTGACTGGAACAGGTCAGAAGGCAAGCCGAGGTCATCTTCTTTGGGGTGATTGCCAGGGAGAACATACAGAAAATGCCTCCCATGCAGCCAACTCATTGCATTTGCATTGGGAAGTTGGGCCACGGCACTGTCTGGAAACAGAAGGGCTGTGATGATATCTTCCTGGAATTTAAGAAAGGATCTAGTTTGTCCTGAAGCTTTTTATAGCACATTAGCATTCAGCAGAGCCAATTGGAATAAGTATACAGACACTTTTTTGTACCAGCGTCTGGCCTTACAGGCAATTAAGTACGGCGCCATCAACTGGTAATTGAGGTCCACCCCTCCCATATTAAGGTTGTATTCGTGGACACAGAGGGGTTTCTCTACAACACCAATCACCGTTGTAATTTGGACTGTCATATCTGCGTGAAGCGAGGACAGAACGAAAACATTCTTATTATCCCTCCACTTTACTGCGAGCAAATTATTAGAAAGACGCGAGGTGGCAGAAGCCACCTGTGTCTTAGTAATAGAAAGACACTTGGCAACAGAAGCATCCTGCATCCTAGCAACAGAAGGATGTTGGTTGATAGAACCTGTCTGCATTCTAGCAAAAGAAGGATACTATGCAGCAGAAGCCACCAGCATCCTAGCAATAGAAGAACAATAGGAAGCAGAAGCTGCCTGCATCCTAACAACGTAGGAACACTAGGCAGCAGAAGCCACTTTCATCCTAGCAAAAGAAGGATGTTAGATGATAAAAGCCACCTGCATTCTAGCAATATAAGAAAGGACACTTGGCAGCAGAAGCCACCTGCATCTTAGTAAAAAACACACTAGGCAGCAGAAGCTGTCTATATCCCAGAAACATTAGTGCACTAGGCAGCAGAAACCATCAGCATTCCAGCAACAGAAGGGCACTAGGTAGCAGAAACCGCCTGCATGCTAATAACAGAAGGATGTTAGACAGTAGAAACTACCTTTGTCCTTGCAGCAGCAGCAGCTCATTGTTACTTCTGACACACCAACATTGATTTATTTTTTCACAGCCACCCAGCTGCATTGCAAATTCCTTTACAAACCCATGTGGATATTACTGAGGTAACACTACCAGCTAAGAGCTCATGCACACAGGCAGAATAAAATACTGAGATCTATGCTACTATGCTGGATGCTACTGGCAGAAAGATTCTGCTTAAAAAACTTGTAGGGCTTATGTACACAGATATGAAAGACAGATGTGAACGCAACTGTATAATTGTCTATGGGCCTATGCACACTGCTGTGTAATGAACAGTAACAAAAAAATAAAAAAAAATGCATCTAAGGTCCTACATAAGGACAATATTTTATGCTGCATGCATGTATAGGTTAGTGATGTTTAAATGCATACAGCGCAAATGCAGGCTATTGGAGACTCCTGCATGCTAGCAACAGAAAGACACTAGGTGGCAGAAGCCACATGCATCCTAGCAACGGAAGGATGCTAGGCAGTGGAAGCTGCCTGCACCCTAGAAACAGGAGGGCAATAGTCAGCAGAAACCATGTGCATCCTAGCAACAAAAGGGCACTAGGCAGCAGAAACCAACTGCATCCTAGCAACAGAAGGACACTAGTCAGCAGAAGCCACCTGCATCCTAGTAACAGAAGGCCACTAGTCAGCAGAAGCTGTCTGAGTCCTAGTAACATAAAAACACTAGGCAGTAGAAGCAACCTGCATCCTAGCAACAAAAATACGGTAGGCCGCAGAAGTTGCCTGTGTCCAAGCAGCAGCTCATTGTCACTGCTGACACACTGCCTACATTGTTAGAAGTGCTACACATACCAAAATTAAATAATGCTTCCACAGCTACCCAGCTGCACTGCAAATTCCTGCATGCACCCATGTGGTTAAAAACAAGGTAACACTACCAGCTAAGGACACAATAAAATACTGAGATCTATGCAGGATCCTACTGGCTGAAAGAACCTACATAAAAAAATACATGAAGGGCTAATGTACACAGGCACAGAAAACAAATGTTAAAGCAACTGTATAAAGATGTATAATTTTCTGTAAACCCCTGCACTATGTTAAGATCATCAAACTTGCCTTGCATTCAGATTCGATTGAAAAAAAAAAAAGAAAGGAAAAACTGCTAAAGGTCCTACCTAACGACCATATTTTACACTGAACATGTGTGTACATTAGTGACAATAACATTCATACAGTACAAACGCGGCTCTTGAAGCTGCCTAAGTTCTAACAATAGAAGGACACTAGGCAGCTTCTTTCAGAAGTCTTTTGAGTTCTAGCAATGGAAGAACACAGGGCAGCCTGCATTCTAGCAACAAAGGATGTTAAGCGGTAGAGGCTGCATGTGTCACTGCTGACACACTGCCTACATTGTTTGAGACTGCTACACACACCAACATCGATTCATGCTTTCACAGCCACACAGCCAGGGCCGCCATCAGGAATTATGGGGCCCCTTACACAGCTTCAGGCATGGGCCCCCTGGAGCAGAGAACCGGGGGGGGGGGGGAGGGATGCTGCCATCTGAAATTGATAAGCGGGGGTCTGCCGCAAATTGAGAAGCAGGGGGGCCTTTACAAAAAAAATAAGAAATAAAGAAAAATATAAAAAAGGGGGGGGGGTAGCCGTCCGGGGCCCTGGGAAACTCTGGGCCCTTTAATAAAAAAAAAAATAATCATATAAAAAAATATTTATTTTTTTCAAAAAAGGGGGGTTGCCACCCAGGGCAATTAAAAAAAATACATATATATATATATATATATATAGTGCCTTGCGAAAGTATTCGGCCCCCTTGAACTTTGCGACCTTTTGCCACATTTCAGGCTTCAAACATAAAGATATAAAACTGTATATTTTTTTTGAAGAATCAACAACAAGTGGGACACAATAATGAAGTCGATCAGTGGATCATGGGAGTAATATCAGGCTCCTGCAGACACTGCTGACAGCTCTGTGCTCGTACCTTCATATGGGCTGCAGGAAGTGGCAGTGAACTACGAGGGCGCTGATTAGCACGCCTGCGCCGTTTATTGAGAACTACAAGCCATCTGCCCCAGTAACTAAAACAAGCAAAAAAAAAAAAATCCTTACAATGTTTGCATTTGGGAAGAAGTTTTGTTGGACTATACTGCTGACAAACAAAGGTTTGGTAAGAAAACATACTCTACTTTTCTGCTGATAAACACAATATACTGTATATACAGTATACATATGTAGCGCTACCCCCGAAGGAGCCGCTGGTTTGTTGTTGGGATCGGCATGTTAAGTTACCTCAGTGTTGTCTAGGGGTGTATTTGATGA
The DNA here is from genome assembly GCF_905171775.1 of Rana temporaria. Lineage (NCBI taxonomy): Eukaryota > Metazoa > Chordata > Amphibia > Anura > Ranidae > Rana > Rana temporaria. The sequence goes on from NC_053492.1 coordinate 244,880,323, forward strand.
GTGGAGTAGTGAGCGAATGTCCAGTCAATGAATAAAGAGTTTTCAAATGCTTTATTTCCAGGCCCAACATGGCCAACATCAACATCAAATGAGGAGAAAAGGTTGATGAAGCAAGAGAGAACTTTGCAGTATCAGGCCTGGATATGCACCAAGCAATCCTGCTCTCAGTAGTATCAATTGCAGTTCATCGCCACTCTAGCTAGAGTGGGTGAAGTGCCCCAGGACAGACTCCTGCCACAAGCCTGGCAGCCGAAGTGTCACTTTAGATTGCTGGGAGGAACAGGCCTCTGCCACAGACCTGGCTCTAGGGCCTCTGCCACAGGCCTATTACTTTAAATGAGCTAAATGGATGAATTGAGCGAATCCTCCCAGTAGATTTAAGCATAGGTAACCGGATGACAGTAAAGTGTACCTGTCAGCATTCCGGTCACCAGACCCCCGATGGTTCGTTCAAGCCCTGTTGGACAACCTGCCTCCGGGTTCTCCTCAAGCCGACCCCCCATCGAACGGCATCCTGCCTGGGATCTCCTCAAAAGAATTGGGAACCTAGTAAGTCACTGGGGTCCCTATCAGGAACGTGGAGCTCCGCGTAGCGTGTGACCCCGGCCTGGTAGGCCATCACTGGGGTCCGTTGGATGCGCACACCCTGAAGGTGGGTGCCGCACCTGGAACCTGGAACCCACGAAGTACCAAGAAAAATGGCGTCTGCCACAGATATACCCCTTCTCAGCATGCTCCGCGAGGGAAAACTCCTCCAATTGGCTGCTGGGGAAAAGTGGCTCTGCCAGAACCCCTTTAGCGCCACCTGTCGCCCAGGGGTGGAAACTACACCCCTGGAGCGCAGACTGACCTACAGGACAGTTCAGGAATGACAGCAGCCCAAATTTAACAAATTGCGAATGGGAGCAAAATAATTCTCCCATTCCCCACTAACTTTAGCGTAGTGCCCATACTGAAAGTAAGGGGGCGCTACACATATATATATATAAAGTGCCCAGCAGAAACTAGAACACCCCAAAAGATTTGTCAGAAAACCTTTACTTTTCTTTCAGAATCAACATTTTCTTTGGGACACTATACTACAATCTACTCCCACAAATGTGGGCCATTAATTGCAACCACGATTTGTTAATTTGCACACACAACAATGTATTTTTCCTAACAAATTCATTCAAGACCATGTTGAAAAATTGAATACACCTCAATAAAAAATCTTGGATACAAAGCAACATTTTGGACAACAAGATCCTAATTTAAGCGGAGTTCCGCCTAAAAAAAAATATTAAAAGCCAGCAGCTACAAATACTGAAGCTGCTGACTTTTAATAAATGGACACGCACCTATCCAGGATGCCTGCGATGTCAGTAGTCGAAGCCGATCAGTCGTTTGGCTCTCGGCTGCCCCGCCGCTATCCTTGGTGAGGGAATCAGGAAGTGAAGCCTTGCGGCTTCACTTCCCTACTGTGAGTCCTGACTGGTCCCTGCTGTCTTCTGGTTCCTGTGTGTTTTCCAGAAGACAGCGGGGGAGGACAGTGTAGGCGCCGGAAGTGACATAGGTCAATGCGATCACCATGGTGATCTATGCCAGGAAGTGGGAGCAAATACCTGTATTACTATAATACAGGTATCTGTTCCCCCCTCCCCCTGAAAGGTGCCAAATGTGACACCGGAGGGGATTCCAAAAAGTGGAAGTTCCATTTTTGGGTGGGACTCCACTTTAAAAAGAATTCAACTACAGGTGAGTCTAATTATTCATTAAATGTGTCCAGCAGATAGTTCATCATAAAAGGATCTTACGTAGCCCCTTCCCATTTCATGCTGTCAGAAATGGCACCACATGGAAGAGAAATGACACAAGGCCTGAGAAATAACATAATTTCCTTACACAAGAAAGGCTACAAGAAGATCAGCAAAGCTTTACTTTTCAGTCAGAATACTGTAGCAAAAGTGATACGAAAATGTAGCAAAGATGGAACTGCAACCATCTGACAGAGACATCTAGGCCGCCCATGGAAGTTATTTTTTTTTTAAATCAGATACTTTTTTTTATTTTTATATGCAAACAACATTAAGACAATACAGACAAATTATACAAACAAATTCATATTAAACACAACACAAACCAAGGAAAAAAACCCACCCTGCTCTTGGAGTATATATGGAAGAAAAAAAAGAGAGAATAAAGGACAGAAAATAAACAGCATCCAATAGAGCTGAGAGAGGGAGGGCCTAGGGAGAGGGGGTTGAGAGAGGGAGGGAAGAGGGAGGGCTGAGAGAGAGGGGGAGAGAGTGGACTGAGAGAGAGAAGGGGGATTGAGAGAGTGGGGGCTGAGAGTGGAAGAGAGGGCTAAGAGAGGGTGGAGGGCTAAGAGAGGGGGAGGACTAAGAGAGGGGAGCTGAGAGAGAAGGGTGAGCTGAGAGAGAAGGATGGGTGAGCTTAGAGAGGGTGCTGAGAGAGAGGGGAGGGCTGAGAGAATAGGGAGGGCTGAAAGAGAAGGAAGGGCTGGGAGAGATGGGGGTTGAGAAAGGGGGGCGGGGAGAGAGGGGAGGGCTGAGAGGGGGAGGACTGAGAGGGGGGCTGAGAGAGAAGAGAGGGGGCTGAGAGAAAAGGGAGGGCTGAGAGAGAAGAGGGGGCTGAGAGAGAAGTGGGGGCTGAGAGAATAGGGAGGGCTGAGAGAAAGGATGGGGGCTTAGAAAGAGGTGAAAGCTGAGAGAAGGGAGAGCTTAGAGAGAAGTAAGGGGGCTGAGAGAGAGGCGAGGGCTGAGAGAAGGGATGGAGGCTTAGAAAGAGAGAGGCTGAGAGAGAGGGGAGGGCTGAGAGGGGGGCTGAGAAAGGAGGGCTGGGAGAAAGGAGGGCTGAGAGAGAGGGTAGCTGAGAGAGAGGGGAGGTCTGAGAGAGAAGGGAGGGGGGCTTAGAGAGAGGGGGCTAAGAGAGAGAGAGAGGAGGGAGTTGGGGGGCTATGAGAGAGACCCCTAGCCCTATTCCTGCAGTCCTTCCTCTGTCCCAGTCTCTGTCTGCAGATCTGCAGGCCAGGTCTGTGTATGATGACAGATGGCACCTTCCATATCATAATGCCAGTCTCCTGCTTCGATCCGTCCAATTCCCGCCAATGCTCTGTGACAGCTCTGTGCCTGTCTTCCGGCTCCAGGCCTCATGTTAGAGCACGGAGAGGAAATTGGAGCAGTCCATGCTCTGGAAGTGTGGGGTACGCTGCGCCCTGGGTGGGGCGGGGTCAGGGGGTGAGGTCAAGGAGGAGGCAGTGTCACGGTGGAGCTCTTCTCCCGAGTCTTGGGCTCTCAGGCTTATCTGCCCTCGGCTGACCCCTTGCTGATCACTGCTGTGTAGTGATGGATCCCTGGCCGTTTGCACCTCCCCAAGGGTGCTGCTGATTACTGCCCGCTGCCGCGCCACCACAGACATTTCTGTTGCTAGACAGCCAAGTAAAGAACAGGGTGCATTGACAAGCTCCAGGCGCCCTCTCTTCCCAGCAGAGAATAGACAAGCTAGTGTTCATGGCTACGCCCTGCCTAGTTTGCCTAGTGGTAGCGCCGGCCCTGGAACGAGGTCTAAAGGAACATACTGTAGCTGAAGATCCCTGCTTTCTAATCTCTCCCAAAAAGAGCTGTCTGATAAGGGATACGTTTGTCCCCATGTTATGTTATGTTATCTCAGCTTCAGTTATTGGGCTCTATAAATATTTTTTTTTTACAATAAATTAGCTAAAGAAATAGAGAACATTTTGAGAAAAGGAGCCTATAGCTCTACTTGCTAGATGGTTAGAGCTCTGTATAATATTCAAATGAAATAATTCATGTTTACCTAAACTAAAAGAAAAATTGTAATTATTTTAAAAATATTTTTTAGCCCTGACCATAATAAATGCAAAAACTATGTTCAAGAAAAAAGTATGATTGACTGAAAGCTTTTCAAATGCTTTGTAAACACTGTCAAATCATGCCGTTGCAACATCACTATAATTGCTACCTGTATTTGGCAAGACTTGCCCATTCCAATTAAAACCACACAGACTTTTAAATTAGTATTCTAAAATAAGATAAGCTTTTCAAAGTAGGAGTCACTTTGTTATAGCACTGACAGCGCTTCACTGTACCTGAAAATTCACCCATGTACATCTGTTGTGTAAGTTAGCCTGTCCAGTCTCTGTTTAGTGTGTGCCCTCAATATCTATCAATCTGCGTCATCTAATGCAGTGGTCTCCAAACTGTGGCCCGAGGACCAGATGCGGCCCTTTGCTTGCTTTTATCTGACCCATGGAGCACTTTTTCATCCACTGATACCAACTTTGGGGCATCATTTCCCACCACTAACACCAATGAATGGGGCACAATTCCTCCTATTGACACCATCAATGGAACTCAATGACATCAATGGGGCAAATGGGGGCAAAATTTCTCCCCTTGATATCAACAATGGGTTCACAATTACTCTCACTGAAATAAATAATAGGGCATTATTTTTTTCCCACTGATGTCAGGACCTGGCCACAGTCCGGCCCTCCTAAAATCTGAAGGACAGTAAACTGGCCCTTTGATTGGAAAGTTTGGAGACTCCTGATCTAATGCATTGTGTTTGTGTAAGCCGTATTAAAAACTCTTAGCAGTTCTTAGGCTACTTTCACACCGAGGTGCTTTACAGGCGCTATAGCGCAAAGCTCCTGTAGAGCCTCTCCTGTCACTCCAGCGTGAAAGTCCGAGTGCTTTCACACTGGAGCATTGTGCTGGCAGGATGCTAAAAAAGTCCTTCAAGCAGCATCGTTGAGGCACTTTAAGAGCAGTGTATACACAGCTCCTAAAGCGCCCCTGCCCATTGAAATCAATGGGCAGCGGCACCAAAGCTGCAGTGGCGCTTTGCCGACACTTTCAACTTTTTTTCGAACATTAGCGGGGAGTAAAAGCATGCCGCAATCGTCCAAAAGCACTGCTAAAACGTCAGTAAAGCGCCGCTAAAAGAACATGCAAACTCCTTGCAGATAGCTTCCTGCCTGAGACTTGAACCAAAGCTACAAGGCAGAAGTTCTTACCACTAACCCACTGTGGTGCCCAGTGCATTATACATATTTTGAACCTGAGCAGAGGTTAGTTCTCTGTGTTTAGAAGAAAAGTCTATGGCCCGGATTCACAGACAGCGGCGCACATTTATGCTCCGTAGCGTATCTCCTGTACGCTACGCCGATGCAGCGCAGAGAGGCAAGCACTGAATTCACAAAGCCAGTGCTCCCAAAACTGCGCTGGGTTTCCTAGGCATAAGCCGGCGTAGGTGGAAGTGGGCGTGAGCCATGCAAATGATGGGCCGAGCGCCAGACAGCTACGTATAACGAATGGCACATGCGCTGTCCCGTAGACGCATCCCAGTGCGCATGCTCAGAATCATGTCGGAACTACTCCCTAAGATACGTCGGATCACTGCCTACGGCGTGAACGTAACCTACGCTCAGCCATATTCACGTCCAACGTAAACTACGTAAAATACGCCGGCTTGTGTTCCCTGGTGCAGACCTTTGCATGGATGCTGCTGAGTTACACCTCCTTTATGGGACATAACTTTACGGCGTACGTATAACTTACGTGCACTTGCGTCGTGCGCACGTACGTTCGTGAATCGCCGTATCTCCCTCATTTGCATATTTGAATGGAAAATCAATGGAAGCGCCTAATGCATCCAGCGTAAATATGCGCCCACTCTATGCCGGTGTAGGCAAGTTACGTTGGTGGGATGAAGCCTGTTTTTAGGCGTATCTTAGTATGTGGGTCTGGCGCACATATACGACGGCGCATATTTGCACTTACGCAGCGTATCTCGAGATACGTCGGCGCAAGTGCTTTGTGAATCCGGGCCTATATGTATTGTATGTGCTGTAATTGTATATGTTGTACTGTATTTAATGAACTAAAACTGGAACTAAATACATAAAACACATGGACATATTTACTAACACAACAGTCACAAATCAGATCCATATACAAGGTATACCAAAGAAAACAAGAAAAAAAGGGGGATGTGGGAATAACATGGTCCTTAAATTGCCTTGTTCTAACCTACAGCAAAATACATGGTCCTTTAACTCTACAGTAGTTCCCTTTGCTGTTTATGAACCTTATCCAAGTTTCTCATTAAGCTTGACATTTTTCAAGTCTATTCTTGCAGATGTGCAACAATTTCTCAGCTTCAATAATATCTATAACTTGTTTCATCCAGTGCGCCATAGAAGGCATTTGTGGCTTTTCTAGGAAACTGGTTTTAACACCTTAGCAGCATCTAATAAGTGGTGGATGCTGCTCTTCCTATAAGCCTTTATAGAACTTAAAGTGTCATGAAAAAGACTCTGTACAGGGTCATAAAGAATCAGCAATTGGTAATTTTAAATATCTGTATGGCCTAATCTGGGCGCTAAGATCTAAGATAGAACACGAAAGGCACATAGCAGAAGAGAATAAAAAAAATCACAAGAAATTATTTAAGTATATCAACAGTAAAAGAGAGCGGTCAGATCATATTGGCTCCATTAAGAATGATGAAGGGAATCTGGTTACAAAGGATGGAGAGATGGCAAAGGTATTGAATTTATTCTTCTCCTCAGTCTTCACGAGGGAAACGGGGGGCTTCAGTAACCAAAACTGCAATGTTTATCCTCATGACACATCACAGGAAGCAACCTTAATGGCTAACAGAGGATAGAATTAGGAATAGACTTGAAAAACTCCAGGATACTGCACTAATGGTAAAAAATAAGTGGCAACTAGACAGTGAGATACACAACAAACAGAAATATACAAAAAATAAAGGATCCCAACAGGTAAATTGGGGGAAAAAATGTAGTATATCACTAAATTGTCAGACCATTGTTTCTAATTTTTATGGACAGTCTACTGACTGGAATGGTACCAGCTGATTGGAGAAAAGCCAATGTAGTGCCAATATTTAAAAAAGGACCAAGATATATCCCTGGGAACTGTAGACCAGTTAGCCTAATGTCAATAGTTTGCAAGCTCTTGGAGGGGATGATAAGAGACTATATTCAATACTGAAGAATAAATCTTGACAAAACAATCTATTAACCTTCTATAAGGATCTAGATAAAGGTAGGCTTGTAGACGTGGTGTATCTGGATTTTGCAAAGGCATTTGATACAGTTCCCCATTAACGTTTACTGTACAAACTAAGGTCTGTCAGCATGGACCAAAGAGTGAGTACATGGATTAAAAAGTGGCTACAGGGGCGAGTTCAGAGGGTAATGATAAATGGGGTGTACTCGGAATGGTCCGGTGTGGAAAGTGGGGTCCCCCAGGGTTCTGTCCTGGGACCAATTTATTTTTAAATGACCTGGAGGATGGGATAAAAATCTCAATCTCAGTATTTGTGGATGATACTAAGCTAAGCAGGGCAATAATTTCTCTGCAGGATTTGGAAACCTTCCAAGAAGATCTAAACAAATTAGTGGGGTGGGCAACTACATGGCAAATGAGGTTTAATGTAGACAAATTTAAAATGATGCATATGTGTGGCAAAAATATGAATGCAATCTACTCACTAGGGGGTGAACCTCTGGGGGAATCTAGGATAAAAAAGGACCTGGTGGTTCTAGTAGATGATAGGCTCAGCAATGGCATGCAATGCCAAGCTGCTGCAAGCAAAGTCAACAGAATATTGGCATGCATTAAAAGGGGATTAACTCCAGAGAGAAAACGATAATTCTCCCACTTAAATACTTTGGTCTTGCCGCACCTGGAGTATGCCGTCCAGCATTGAACTGCCAGGGCCGCGCACGTCGCGGCCTCGTCGCCGCGTATCGTGTACGCGCGGATTTCTGTATGATGGTGTGTACAGCCATCATACAGAAATCTCCGGGCGGGCATGTATGCTGAAAACGGTCCGGTGGACCGTTTTCATCGTACACGTTTGCCCGTCTGTACGAGGCCTAAGAGGTAATGGCGGGGGATGGGGTTCTCCAGCCCAAGGGATCTGGTCAAAACCCTCACAACATACAAACAACAGACTTGGAGGGCACACCCTAAAAATGCATTTACATTCAAGATGGTGCTGCTATAAGACCGACAAAAATAACAAAATAGATTATAGCGCACACATACAAAAATTATATTAAATTATGCAAGGCTATTTAAAACACCTGAACATATTCAAAAATATATTTTTCACACAAATAGAGCTTTCTTTTGGTGGTATTTAATCACCGTTGTTTTTTTTTTTTTGCGCTAGAAGAGAAAAAAGACTGAAAATTCTGTAAACAAAATGAATTTTATAAAATTTGGCAAATTAGTATTTTTTCTTCATTCTTTGTGAAAGATGAAGTTACGCCGAGTAAATAGATACCCAACATGTCACCCTTCAAAATTGCACACGCTCGTGGAATGGCGCCAAACTTTGCTACTTAAAAATCCCCATAGACGACGTTTTAAATATTTTTACTGGTTATATGTTTTAAGTTACAGAGGAGGTCTAGGGCCAAAATGATTGCTCTCGCTCTAACGTTCGCAGCGATACCTCACATGTGTGGCTTGAACACCGTTTTCATATGTGGGCGGGACTTACGTGTGCGTTAGCTTCTGCATGCGAGCACACGGGGACAGGGGCGCTTTAAAAAAAATATATATTTTATTGTTCACTTTACTTTGCTTTATTTTAGTTTGACACGTTTTTCTGCAAAAAAAATTAAATTTTCATCACTTTTATTCCTATTACAGGTAATGTAAACATCCCTTGTAATAGGAATATAGCGTGACAGGTCCTCTTTACAGTGAGATATGGGGTCAATAAGACCCCATATCTCACCTCTAGGCTGGGTAGCCTGAAAAAAAAAACAATCCTGGCTTTGATTGTAGTGTTGAGTCAGTAGAAGCAGGAGTGGGCAGAGTATTGCAGGGTATTGCAGAGTATTGCGGGGCATTGCAGGGTATTGCAGAGTATTGTGGGGTATTGCAGAGTATTGTGGGGTATTGCAGGGATTGCACAGTATGGGGCAGAGTATTGTAGGGTATTGTGAGTATTGGGCAGAGATGGCTGAGCAGGGATGGATGGCTGGATCATCACACAACGCCGGTTTGTTTACAAGTGATCGCTCCGTCATTGGACCGGCAGTCACGGACATTCCCGTGTGCGCTCCCCAGGGGGCGCGTGGGAGTGCGATCCTGGGAGGATGTCCATGGACGTCCTCCCAGAGTTAAGGAACCGCCTTGTAGACGTATTTTGTCTATGGGGCGGTGATTAACTGGTTAATGCATAATCCTTTTACTCTATTCATAACACCCGAAAGCCAAACAAGGTTCTCCCACAATTAAGTCTCATGTTAAATGCAGGAGAATTACCAAGACACTGAGGGAAAGCTCCATCCGGATAAGAATTTGTAATCCGTTTCCATGTTAATACCTGTACACATATGGATTAGGAGTCATATAGTACTTGAGCTAAAGTAATAATCTCCTCTGAAGAGTTCTGTTATAAAAATAGGAAAGATGGTTGATCAATGTATTTAGAAAAAAAAAAATATTTCAGAATTCCATTTGCTTCATATTAGGACCTTTAATCCCCAAAAGACATTAACCCTTGTGCCCAGCTATTTCTGCTGTAAATATATATTAGAATGCCATTATGTTGAAGAAAACTTGTGCTGCTATAACAAATTTTCTGTTATTGTTATGCCCTGTACACACGATTGGACCTTTGTCCGACCAAATTCACATCAGAATTCCGACGGAATTCCATCGGAGTAAAATAGAACATGTTTTCTATGTAAACTATGATAGAATTTATCAGCATTTCTGATGGAATTACTCCTATGGGGCATACACACGGTCGAAATTTCCGATGGAAAAAGTCCGTCTGACTTTTTCCATCAGAAATTCAGATCTTGTGTACGCGGCTTTAAACATTCCCTTAGAAAATGCTAGTTGCCTGGTTGTTATGCTTACCTAAGGGCTTTAACACTGCTCTAGTCAATTAGCTAGATTCAGGTAGGCAGGCTTATCCTTGCGGCGGCGTAGTGTATCGTGTTTACACTACGCCGCCGTAAGTTAGCGAGGCAAGTACATGATTCACAAAGTACTTGCCTGCTAAGTTACGGCGGCGTAGCGTAAATGCGGCGGGCACAAGCGCGCCTAATTCAAAATAGGCTGAGGGGGCGTGTTTTATGTTAATTTGGGTTGACCTGACGTGATTGACGTTTTTTTGGAACGGCGCATGCGCCGTCCGTGTACATATGAATATCAAAATACCAAAAAATGTGTATAGTAAAAAATAAAACACATATAACATTAATAAATGTTAGACACAAATTGTGAAACATGTGAGATTCCTCTATAGCGAGGGGTGACAACAGTGCCAACTGGCACGTGAACTGATGCACCTAAGGTGGTATCAAACATAAAAACAAAGTCCAACAAAAACTCCTAAGTGTGATGATCCGAGGTATGTAGCAAAGTTCATCAACATCCACAAGTCATTCAAGTGAAAAGGTGAATAAATAAAAAAAGCGTGACTCCTTTAACGTGACAATCCCATCACCGGAAAAAGTGCAGGCTTACCGGAACTTGTTGACCACTGGTGGCATATGCCAAAAGAGGTCAGTCAAGGCTTTATATGACGATTGTCAAACAGCAATCCTTGGCAGGAAGCGTAGGTCCAACTGGTGGGTAGGTCCTTATATGGAATAGGTCCCCAGGAGTAAGCCGGAAGCTATACTGATGTTGGTATCCCAAAACCAATTGGCTCCCAAACAATCAGCAATCACAGACAGCACATCACCTATCCAAGATCATCTTGGATAGGTGATGTGCTGTCTGTGATTGCTGATTGTTTGGGAGCCAATTGGTTTTGGGATACCAACATCAGTATAGCTTCCGGCTTACTCTTTAACACTGCTCTAGTCAATTAGCTAGATTCAGGTAGGCAGGCTTATCCTTGCGGCGGCGTAGTGTATCGTGTTTACACTACGCCGCCGTAAGTTAGCGAGGCAAGTACATGATTCACATGTGGATAGGTGATGTGCTGTCTGTGATTGCTGATTGTTTGGGAGCCAATTGGTTTTGGGATACCAACATCAGTATAGCTTCCGGCTTACTCCTGGGGACCTATTCCATATAAGGACCTACCCACCAGTTGGACCTACGCTTCCTGCCAAGGATTTCTGTTTGACAATCGTCATATAAAGCCTTGACTGACCTCTTTTGGCATATGCCACCAGTGGTCAACAAGTTCCGGTAAGCCTGCACTTTTTCCGGTGATGGGATTGTCACGTTAAAGGAGTCACGCTTTTTTTATTTATTCACCTTTTCACTTGAATGACTTGTGGATGTTGATGAACTTTGCTACATACCTCGGATCATCACACTTAGGAGTTTTTGTTGGACTTTGTTTTTATGTTTGATACCACCTTAGGTGCATCAGTTCACGTGCCAGTTGGCACTGTTGTCACCCCTCGCTATAGAGGAATCTCACATGTTTCACAATTTGTGTCTAACATTTATTAATGTTATATGTGTTTTATTTTTTACTATACACATTTTTTGGTATTTTGATATTCATTTATTAATTTTAGCGCTACACATACGTATTTTTTGGTTGTTTTGCTTTTTTGAATAAGCCGTGTCAGCAGCTACCATTTACGCACACCTGGCAGCGCAGGGTATCCACTCTCTGTCCGTGTACATATACCAGTATGCATTGCGGCTAAGTACGCCGCACGGTCCTATTGGTTTCGACGTGGACGTAAATGACGTAAATCCCTATTCACGGACGACTTACGCAAACGATGTAAAATTTTCGAATTTCGACGCGGGAACGACGGCCATACTTAACATTACTATTCCAGCTATTTGATGGAATAACTTTAGGCCTTATAATGCGTTACGTAAACGGTGTATCTGTACTGCGTCGGCCGGGCGTACGTTCGCGAATAGGCGTATCTAGTGATTTACATATTCTACGCCGACCGCAATTGAAGCGCCACCTAGCGGTCAGCCTAAAAATTGAACTTTAGGATACGACGGTGTAAGACACTTACGCCGCTCGTATCTGAGCCTAATTTAAGCGTATCTGGTTACCAGAATACGCTTAAATTAGCGTCGGCGCAGATTCAGACTTAGGCTGGCGTATCTACTGATACGCCAGCCTAAGTCTTTCTGAATCTAGCTAATAGACTTGAATTCCTTCTGATCCTACTGTTTCTAGCATTTCCAAAAAAAAGCCAGCAATGGCTTCCACTGTATTTCTCCCAATTTAGGTTTCCTTTAATTTTGTATGGGAAATCATAGCTTGTAGTATGTCAGATTTGGTCAATTGGGTCGTTTGCAAAATTCTACTGGAATCCAGACTTAGGAGTATAAGGAAGATGCTTTTGTTAGCCTTGCTCCCTGAGCATGCTACTTGCCTGGCTAATTGTTTCAATAATTGATCGAACTGCTTCATAAATTTTTACTGCGCCGAAACAAGTATACTGTATAGATAATAGACTTTGATTTCACTGAGACTTTTAAAGCTACCTGCTTGGGTCAGTGACCCAGAAAGTACTGAAGTCAAAGACAGCCACTTGCTGGACCTAATATCGGTACTCTGCTATTCCATCACTCTAGGTTATATTACTCTTTCCAGAGTTTTTGCCCAGGAGAGGCATTCTGCCACAGTAAATCTGTGTGAGCTGGTCGAGAACCAGTTAAACAAATACCTGTAGAAACCTTCACAACTTTAAACCTTCTGTTCTCTATGCAACAGAAAACCTCTATGACAATCTCACCCCTGTCCTGCCCTGACAGGGTCACTTCTGTCTACAACAGTTCACTCTCATCCTCCCTGGACACACTTGTTCCTCTCACTACACAGAATTAGGCCCCAACTGTGCCAACCTTGGCAAACAGATGACACCAGAAGTCCGCACTATTTAAGGGGTTGTAAAGGCTCATTTTTTTTTCTAAATGGGTTCCTTTAACCACTTAAGCCCCGGACCATTTTGTTGCTAAATGCCCAGGCCAGGTTTTGAGATTCGGCACTGTGTCGCTTTAACAGACAATTGCGCGGTCGTGCGACGTGGCTCCTAAACAAAATTGGCGTCCTTTTTTTCCCCACAAATAGAGCTTTCTTTTGGTGGTATTTGATCACCTCTGCGGTTTTTATTTTTTGCACTATAGACAAAAATAGAGCGACAATTTTGAAAAAAATTCAATATTTTTTACTTTTTGCTATAATAAATATCCCCCAAAAACATATATAATTTATTTTTTCTCAGTTTAGGCCGATACGTATTCTTCTACATATTTTTGGTAAAAAAAATCTCAATAAGCGTTTATCGATGGGTTTGCGCAAAATTTATAGCGTTTACAAAATAGGGGATAGTTTTATAGCATTTTTATTTAAAAAAAATTTTTTACTACTAATGGCGGCGATCAGCAATTTTTTTCATGACTGCGACATTATGGCGGACACTTCGGACAATTTTGACACTATTTTGGGACCATTGTCATTTTCACAGCAAAAAATGCGTTTAACTTGCATTGTTTATTGTGAAAATGACAGTAGCAGTTTGGGAGTTAACCACAGGGGGCGCTGTAGGAGTTAGGGCTCACCTAGTGTGTGTTTACAACTGATGGGGGGTGTGGCTGTAGGACTGACGTCATCGATTGAGTCTCCCTATAAAAGGGATGACACGATCGATGCAGCCGCCACAGTGAAGCACGGGGAAGCCGTGTTTACATACGGCTCTTTTTTTGTTTATATCACAAAAATAAAAAAAATAAACCAGCGGTTATCATATACTACCAAAAGAAAGCTCAATTTGCGTGAAAAAAAAACATAAATTTTATTTGGGTACAGCGTTGCACAAAGCCCAATTGCCAGTTAAAGTAACGCAGTGCTAAATAGCATAAAATGGCCTGGTCATGAAGGGGGTAAAATATTCAGGAGCTCAGTTCCAATAAAATGAAGAATGAAAACAATGTTAGAGGATCTACTGACAGGTCTTCTTTAGAAGAAAAGACAATGAAACATATTTAAGAACAATAAAAGACAACAAGCTGTCAGCTCCTGCAAAACAAAAATAAAAGACATAATTTTTCGCAGATTCTGTCATTTATATCCAACATACACATGGACTATTTATCATAAACAGTTTTTGTTGATGCTACCAAACAACTTTTACACATCAAAATAAAGCAGTTCCAAATGTTTGTTTTCTTACTCTTCTCCTAGGCTGACTGAACTGTTTGCATTTGTCAGCAAAGTATAAAATAAATAGGAAGCATATGTAAAAAAAAAAAAAAAATTACATAAAACAAAACAGCAGCAACAGTCAAGTAACTAGTAACCTAGTACAGCAGCAATGTTTAATCAAATAGATTCCAGCTATGTGCTTTCCGTCATTCTGTGTGTATTACAAGTAATTGTGCATTATTTGTTTGTTCATGCTGAAGCCCTCCTCAAGTAGCTTCATGGTACATTAAATCTATTCATTTCAGCAACAATAGGAATACTGGTAGTAAATGGTTGGCAGTGTAATAGGATGTAAAGGAATGAAATAAATTATCACTGAAACGATTACGGTATTAAAAAAAAAAAAAAAAAACTATCAAAATAATTTCAGCTGACACTTTAAAATATACCTTATTACCTATATATATATATGTATATATATATATATATATATATATATATATATATATATATACAGTATGGCCCAGATTCACAAAGCACTTGCGCCGACGTATCTCTAGATACGCCGCGTAAGTGCAAATATGCGCCGTCGTATCTGTGTGCCCACAAAACTAGATATGCCTGAAAATAGGCTTCATCCGACCAACGTAAATTGCCTACGCCAGGGTAGAGTGGGCGCATATTTACGCTGGACGTATTTGGCGATCCCATTGATTTTCTATTCACATATGCAAATGAGGGAGATACGCCGATTCACGAACGTACGCCCGTCCGACGCAGTGCGCGTAAAGTCATACGTCCGGCGTAAAGTTATGCCCCATAAAGGAGGTGTAACTCAGCAGCATCCATGCAAAGGGCTGTAGCAGGGAACACAAGCCGTCGTATTTTACGTAGTTTACGTAGGACGTGAATATGACTAGGCGTAGGTTACGTTCACGCCATAGGCAGTGATCCGACGTATCTTAGGCAGTTGTTCCGACGTGATTGTGAGCATGCGCACTGAGATGCGCCCACGGGGCGGCGCATGCGCAGTTGGCGATACGTATCTGTCTGGCGCTCGGCCCATCATTTGCATGGGGTCACGCCTCATTAGCATGGCTCACACCCACTTCCACTTACGCCGACTTACGCCTGAGAAACCCATCGCAGATTTGGGAGGAAGTGCTTTGTGAATCCAGTGCTTGCCTCTCTGCGCTGCGTCGGCGTAGCAGAAAGGAGATACGCTACGGCGGCATAAATATGCGCCAGTGTCTGTGAATCCGGGCCAAAATATATATAAACATCAAAGTAGAATTAATATGTAAAAATGTTAAGTAATATAAGGCCCCTTTTACACTGGGGCGGAAGGTGCACTGACGGTATAGCGGCGTTATTTTTAGCGGCGCTATACCGTTGGAAATTGTGGTGGTATTTGGCCGCTAGCGGTGCGGTTTTAACCCCCACTAGCAGCTGAAAAAGAGTTAATACCGCCATCAATGCGCCTCTGCAGAGGTGCAATGCCGTCAGTATTACTGCGGTTTCCCATTGCTTTTAACCGCTCCTCCACCGCTCCAAAGATGCTGCTCGCAGGACTTGGAACGGTCCTGCTAGAGCATCGCTCCAGTGTGAAAGCCCTCAGGCTTTCACATTGAGAATACAGGGCAGGAGTTTTTCAGGCGGTATTTAGGCGCTATTTTTAGCGCTAAAACGCCTGAAAAACTCCTCAGTGTGACAGGGGTCTATATGAGTGATGTGAACTCTAAGAAAATTACATTTATGAATCCATTTATCAATTTTTTTTACCCAAAAATTATGCCGCGTACACACGATCGGACATTTCGACGGATGTTGGCTCAAACTTGTCTTGCATACACACAGTCACACAAATGTTGTTGGAAATTGCGAACGTCAAGAACGCGGTGACGTACAAGATGTACGACGAACCGAGAAAAATTAAGTTCAATAGGCAGTGCGGCTGTTCTGCTTGATTCCGAGCATGCGTGGAATTTTGTGCGTAGGAATTGTGTACACACGCTGACAACAAGTATTGTTGTCGGAAAATTTAAGAATCAGCTCTCAAATTTTTGTTGTCGGAAATTCCGACAGCAAATGTCCGATGGAGCCTACTGTAACGCCACTGTCGTTACTGCAAGCAGAACGAGCGCAGCTGTACCTTTCCTAAACAGCTGCACTCCGTTCTGTAAAGCGTCCGCGTCACTTCCGGTGCGCGGACGTCTGCGTTCCACGCTGGAACGCGGAAGCGCGTCCCGGCGTGCCCTGGCTTCTCCTCCTCACACGCGGCCTATTTAAACCCCCAGACTCGGCGGCAGGGTGTTCCGTTATTCTTGTTGGACACCTGCCGCCACCTGGGACCTGGAACCGTCTACTTAGCACCCTCTGATTCCTGGACCCTGTCACCTCTGGAGACCACGTCTCTCCACTGCTCCTGGGATCAGTTCTCCTCCTTGCTTCATCCACTGTCAGTCCTAGAACGACCCCTCTGTCTCTGACACCGGACCACAGACTGGATCTCCACCTTCCACCTGCTTCACTGTTACCTGGATCACTCCAAATAGCAACCTCCTGAATCCAACCACCTGTTGTTACAACTTAACCGCAAGTACCATGTCAGATCTATAGCAAGATGTAATTGTTACTTTAATATGAACTTTGCCTGTGTGTAACAATTGCTAAGTATAGTGAAGCAAACTCATAGTGATACCATACCCAGATAAATCAGTTACAGTATCACTCTATTTAACAGTGCAGTTATAGCTACTCTATATAGCAACCATTTACAAGTTGAAGAGACTCTTTATATAATTTACTGGGCACCCTATGCTTATGAAGTAATAAGCTATCTCCAACATATGTTTTGGTTTTCACTGGAGGTTGTGATGACCTAACCCCAAACTCTCTGCACAATATTGAGAGTGAACTGGTGGTTGAGACCTGAGAAGCCTTCGCAGCTGAGATCCAAACTTATTATAAATTTCAGACAGCAGAGTCTTTACATAATAACGGAACCCTCTAAAGATGGATCCAGCGGAGCTTGCCAATCACTTAGTTGGACTCTAACAATGGGTGGATACCCTTACCGCCTCCATGAACGAACTTCGCTTAGAGAATGACGCCCTCCGTAACCAAAATTTTGCGCAACCCAGAGACCGACCTGAGCCTAAGGTCTGCCCTCCAGAACCCTTCACTGGAGATAGGAAACTTTTCCGCCAATTTATTAGCTCATGCCGCCTGATGTTTGAGTTACGCCCCTGCACCTATTACTCCGATAGGGTCAGAATTCTCACCCTGATTTCCTATCTTAAGGGTGAACCCAGATTTTGGGCCGATGCTTATGTTGAAGAACACAGGGACCTCATGGGCGCATTTAACACCTTCTTGGATGAAATGTCTTTGCTTTACGAGGACCCTAATAAGCAACTTACCGCAGAGAACTCCATCAGGAATCTCAAACAGGGAAAAAGACCTGTAGAGGACTACATCTCTGAATTTAAATGTTGGAGCAGAGAGACCCAGTGGTCAGATATTGCACTCCGGAATCAATTTCGTTTAGGCTTATCGGAAGCAATGAAGGATGAAATTGCCCGTGTTGAACTTCCCCCATCTCTAGAGGATCTTATGCATCTCTCTGTTGCCATTGATCGTCGCCTCTGGGAAAGGAAGGCTGAACGAGCCAATACATACCTTCCTACACCTTTCAAGAGATCCAGATCACCTCCTAAGGATGTTCCTATGGAACTTGGTGCTATTAAGGGACCATTATCCCCAGCCGAGAAACAACGACGCAGAGCCCATAACCTTTGTTTATACTGCTCCGCTCCAGACCACAATGTCTCCAGTTGTCCACTCCTCAAGAGGAATTCTGAAGGTAATTTTTCCCACATTAGTAAGCTCAATTCACCTGGAACTACCACTAACCGTTATATCTTTATTACTCTTACCTTACAGTGGGATCAAGAAAGGATTACCATTGACGCTATGGTCGACAGCGGAGCCTGTGGTAACTTTATAGATTCAGGAATTGTAAAATCGAATAAAATCCCTTGTGTGTTTAAGCAAACTCCCTTGTCACTCACCTTTATTGATGGCTCTAGTTCCTCCTCTGGCCCAGTCTCTTCTCAAACTTCTCCCCTCTTGGTCACTAGTGGGATTGGCCATACTGAGACCCTCGTTTTCGACGTTATTCCGTCACCTTTATTCCCAATAGTTCTTGGCCTACTTTGGCTACTTCTTCACCAACCTAGCTTTCAATGGTCTAGCAATTCCCTTACTCTACAGTCCGCATATTGCACGGAAACCTGTTATCCTATCTACACTATCTCAGAAGCTTATTACGCGGATCTCCCAGCTTATCTACATGATTTTGCAGATGTCTTCAGTAAGACCAACGCAGAGATACTCCCTCCGCATCGGATATATGACTGTCCTATAGATCTTATTCCTGACAGTCCTATCCCTACTGCGCAAATTTATCCACTATCGCAACCAGAACTTGTACATCTCAAGGATTACCTCGATGATAACCTCAAGAAAGGCTTTATTAGGCCTTCCACTTCCCCAGCAAGTGCAGCAATGTTTTTTGTCAAAAATAAGGATGGCTCACTCCGACCAATAATTCACTACCGGTCTCTCAACAGCATCACTGTAAAGAATAGATATCCCTTACCACTTATCCCAGAGCTCATCGAACGTCTCCAGACCTCTACAATTTTCACAAAGTTAGACCTCAGGGGTGCCTATAATTTGATAAGGATCCGTCCAGGAGATGAATGAAAAACTGCATTCAAAACTCGGTATGGCCTATACGAATATACTGTGATGCCATTCGGCCTATGTAATGCACCTGCAACTTTTCAGTGGTTCATTAACGACATCTTCCGCGATTTGCTCGACATATGTGTCGTAATTTACTTGGATGACATTTTGATTTATTCTGACACTCCTGAAGAACACACTAAACATGTACGTTGGGTCTTGGCCAGACTCAGAACACTCTCCTTATACGCTAAGCTTCAGAAATGTGTTTTCAGTCAGTCAAGTATTTCCTTCCTTGGATATCAAATTACTCCTGAAGGTATTCAGATTGATCGGTCCAAAGTGGAGTGCATCCTATCCTGGCCGGTTCCCCATTCAAGGAAGGCTCTTCAGCGCTTCCTTGGATTTTCAAACTATTACAGAAAGTTCATCAAGAACTTTTCAGCAATTGTGAAACCACTGACTTGTTTAACTAGTATAAAGACACCTTTCTCTTGGTCTAATGAAGCACAGAACTCTTTTGATACTCTCAAGCTCTGTTACACCTCTGCTCCCATCCTTCAACTGCCTAATCCACTATACCACTTTACACTAGAAGTTGATGCTTCACATTTCGCCTTGGGAGCTGTGCTCTCCCAACGTCCAACGTTATCTGAGCCAATGCACCCAGTAGCCTTCTACTCCAGGACTTTATCGCCAGCCGAGAAGAACTATCCCATTGGGGAAAAGGAACTCCTCACAATAAAGGATGCATTAGGTAACTGGAGACATCTACTGGAGGGTACCACACACCCTATCACCATCCTTACAGACCATTGCAATTTACAACATCTGAAAGCCTGTAAGACCTTGTCCGCTCGCCAAGTTAGGTGGAGTTTATTCTTCGATAGATTTGACTTCTATATCTCCTACCGCCTGGGTACACAAAACTTAAAGGCTGACTCCTTGTCCCGCATGTACGAAGATCAGACTACTGAGATTCCTCCTCTCTCCATTATTCCATCCAACCGATTCATTGGGGCAACCACTTCCTTTAGGCAATTGCTTACTCAAACTCTTTCCGAAGATGTCTCCCAATTACCCAAAGTTCTCACAAGACAATCTGATGGAGTATATACCTTCAACAATAAACTTTACGTTCCACCTAAGTTACAACTTTTACTTCTCAAGCAACTCCATGATTCTCCACTGGCGGGTCATCTTGGAATCAGTAAAACCATTCACCTTGTTAAAAGAGACTACTGGTGGCCCCATTTGGCGAAGACAGTTCATGATTATGTTAACTCCTGTGAGATTTGTGCCATCAACAAACATTTAAGAAAGCCTCCTTACGGTCTCCTAGCTTCCATCCCAATACCTAACAGACCCTGGGAGGTTATCTCGATGGATTTCATAGTTGATCTCCCCAGGTCACAGGGTGCTAACACCATCATGGTCACAGTAGACTTATTAACGAAGATGGCCCACTTCATTCCCTTAAAGAATTTGCCAACATCTTTAGAAACAGCGAAAGCTTTCATTAGCCATGTTCTTAAACTTCATTGATTGCCCTCTCAAATCATTTCAGACCGTGGGTCTCAGTTCATTTCTAGATTCTGGAGAGCCCTTTGTGAGGCTTTACAAATTGATCACCGTATGTCCACCGCCTACCACCCTCAGACAAATGGACAAACAGAACGTGTCAACCAGACACTCGAACAGTACCTACGTTGTTATTGCACCCATCTACAGGACGACTGGTTCCATTTGCTTCCCCACGCTGAATTTGCGTATAATAATGCCACCAGTTCTTCTCCCCGACTCTCACCATTCTACGCGAACTACGGGTTTCATCCCAACAGTTTGCCATCTTCCTTTCTCCCAAATAATGTTCCCGCAGTTGAACACTATCTTTCGACCTTAAAGAAGACTCTGGGCATACTTCGTTCCAACCTCGAAGCTGCCCAGCAAAGACAAAAAAGATATTATGACGCCCATAGAACAGTACCTCCTACATACAAAGTCGGCGACTTAGTCTGGCTATCCACCCGAAACCTACGCCTTAAGATACCTTCGAAAAAACTTGGTCGCCAATTCACTGGACCCTTCCCAATTTCACATGTGATCAACTCTAACGCTGTTAAACTACTTCTACCTCTGGATTGGAAGATACATCCCTCATTTCATGTTTCACTTATCAAACCTTTCATATCTAACCCGTTCCCTAACAGACAGCCACACCCCCCTCCTCCAGTCGAGGTTCTCGGTGAAACTGAATATGAGGTTGAGAAAATTCTTGACTCCAGGAAGCGGGGTTCTTCTCTTCAGTATTTGATACGCTGGCAAGGCTATAGTCAACTCGATGACTCCTGGGAAGATTCCTCACACATTCATGCTCCCCGACTCATCAGACAATTTCATCACAGGTATCCTAATCGACCGTCTCCTAGTGGGAGCACTGTTGGTACCCCTTGAGGAGGGGAGTATGTAACGCCACTGTCGTTACTGCAAGCAGAACGAGCGCAGCTGTACCTTTCCTAAACAGCTGTGCTCCGTTCTGTAAAGCGTCCGCGTCACTTCCGGTGCGCGGACGTCTGCATTCCACGCTGGAACGCGGAAGCGCGTCCCGGCGTGCCCTGGCTTCTCCTCCTCACACGCGGCCTATTTAAACCCCCAGGTTCGGCGGCAGGGTGTTTGCGTTATTCTTGTTGGACACCTGCCGCCACCTGGGACCTGGAACCGTCTACTTAGCACCCTCTGATTCCTGGACCCTGTCACCTCTGGAGACCACGTCTCTCCACTGCTCCTGGGATCAGTTCCCCTCCTTGCTTCATCCACTGTCAGTCCTAGAACGACCCCTCTGTCTCTGACACCGGACCACAGACTGGATCTCCACCTTCCACCTGCTTCACTGTTACCTGGATCACTCCAAATAGCAACCTCCTGAATCCAACCACCTGTTGTTACAACTTAACCGCAAGTACCATGTCAGATCTATAGCAAGATGTAATTGTCTATACCCACTGCTGATACCTAGATGGGACTGTGAATCCTTGCCTCATCACTTTACATACTAAGTGTATGTTACTTTAATATGAACTTTGCCTGTGTGTAACAATTGCTAAGTACAGTGAAGCAAACTCATAGTGATACCATACCCAGATAAATCAGTTACAGTATCACTCTATTTAACAGTGCAGTTATAGCTACTCTATATAGCAACCATTTACAAGTTGAAGAGACTCTTTATATAATTTACTGGGCACCCTATGCTTATGAAGTAATAAGCTATCTCCAACATATGTTTTGGTTTTCACTGGAGGTTGTGATGACCTAACCCCAAACTCTCTGCACAATATTGAGAGTGAACTGGTGGTTGAGACCTGAGAAGCCTCCGCAGCTGAGATCCAAACTTATTATAAATTTCAGATAGCAGAGTCTTTATACCTACACACGGTCAGAATTTCCTGCAACAATCTCCCATCGAACATTTGTTGTCGGAAATTCCGACTGTGTGCATGCGGCATTACACAACTTTCAGCCAAGGTTCACACATTTTTTTAAAGGAATCTTATTAGAAAATATGTCAGAGTGCTATATTCTCATGCACCATCTCCACCACCCAGAAGATTCTCTTCAGGGAGACCAACCAACTCTAAACTTTTTAAGTTCACCACTAACTGGAAAAGAAGAACTAAAGTCAATAAATGAATGTGGGCATAAATCCATGAAGTTGACACATAAATTGTCACTCTTTAGGAGAACACAAGATTGAAATGATATAATCCTGACAAGGTGGTGGAGATGCCCCATAAACATACACATATTTGATGCCACCACACCTGAGACATGCTGGAGATGCATGGCAGCTGCTTACAGGATGAATCATATTGGGTGACAATTGATACATGTCCCCAAACACTTTTTAGGACAATAACTTGCATATTAGCCTTTAAAATTAGCACTTTAGATTTCAAACGTTCGAGTCCCATAGACTTTAACGGGGTTCTAAAGTTCACACGAACATTTGGTGTGTTCGCAAGTTCTGGTGCGAACCGAACAGGGGTGTGTTCGGCTCATCCCTAGTCATGTCATTGATCAAGCCGTCGAGGAGCAGGAAGATGAGGAAGTCGCAATGTTGGATGAATTCCCAGGGGGGGCTACTCCACCTGAGACAAGTCAACAACGGGAGTCTGAAGAGGAATCAGAGGAAGATGGTGGCGGGGCGGATGAGGAGGAGCAAGAAGAGCATGCTTTAAACCTTTCTGGGATCCCTGGCGTTGTCCGTGGATGGGGGGAGGAGAACGAGGATGACATTATCCTGGATGATGAGCAGGAACCAGGCCACTACACCGCTTCCAGTTTAGTGCAAATGGGGGACTTCATGCTCCAGTGTTTTAAGAGGGACCCCCGTATAAAAAGCATAAAGGGCAAGGACCAGTACTGGGTGGCAACATACTTAGACCCATCACTACTCTCCTCCCGTCACCTTTTTTTTATCTCTTGGTGTTAGGTAAAACATTTCAGAAGTGACTAATGCTGATAGCAGAGGAGTGAGGCAGCAGACAGAAATCAGACTCAGTGCTTTGGATGGAGGAAAAAAATATACAGTATAGAAGGATGTACTGTGTTCATCTTTCATATCTGAGGTTTACAGCCACTTTAAGCCTACTTATTGATGTAGTCTGTCTGGTAGCAAGTCCTCACTAAATTGTCAGTTGCATATACTGTAGATACTTGGCTCCCTGCACATTACTGAGCCTTGTGAGGACCATCCTGAAAGGGAAGACCAAAGCATGTATTTTCCCTCTTATGGTTGCCCCTTTCCTTGTCAGTCCTCCCCTTCCTATCCTCTTTCCACTTAACTTGTCCACTTTCACCTTCTCCCCCTATCCCTATACCCCTATCCCTGGCCTTATGAACATACTTAAATACCATCATTTCACATTTTCTATTTCTCCCCTTTGAATATACTTCAATTTTTTCCTCTCTACCTGTTCCTGCTCTTATGAATATACTTCAGATACCATCATTTTACATTTTCTGTAAATGCTTACCTTTTCTACTAGTTAATCATGTGAAAACAGACTTCACAGGATCACAAAACCAACATTCTAGTGCATACCAATCTCTGTTTTTTATACACTTGAGACACTGCTATGCCCTTCAACATTTATTGAATCACTCAATATGCAAGACTATAAATAGAAACCTATTCTATGTTTTTACTCTTTTTATTAGACATGCTTGTACAGTAAACTATCAACCAGCAATATCAAAGTCTACCATGTGCATTTATACAATATTGTTTATCTTTGTAACTATGTGGTATATGTGTACGTTTTGTTTTGTTACCCCTGTAAATGTAAAAATTAATACATTCACTTAAACTTAAAAATAAATAGGGATGAGCTTTATGTTCGCGTCGAACATGAGCCCATTGGCTGTTCGCCCGTTCGCTGAATAGCAAACAATTTGGGGTGTTTGCGGCAAATTCGGAACACCCTTTAAAAGTCTATTGGAGAAATCAAAAGTGCTAATTTTAAAGGTTAATATGCAAGTCATTGTCATAAAAAGTGTTTGAGGGTTTCCGGCGGTTTCCCCGCCCCCTCTGACGCGTCACCGGAAATCCCTGTTGCGTCAAAGGGGGCAGGGTCGCCCGTCCACATCATGTCACGTCCACGGTTATAAAAGAGCTGTCAGATGGCTCACGCGTCATTTGGCCGGGAGCTTCCTATGGAGGCGGTATCGTTTGTAGCAGCGGGTCGGACTTGTAGAAGGATTACGGCGCTGTAGTTTTTTTTTATTTTTATTAAAGGACTTTGTGTGTGTGTTTTCCTTTTTTTCTCACTTTTTTGGGTGAAATAGTAGGGGTACAATGTACCCGTTACCAATTCACATAGGGGGGGCGGGGATCCGGAGGCCCCCTTTGTTAAAGGGGCTTCCAGATTCCGATAAGCCCCCGCTCGCAGACTCCCCACAACCACCGAGCAAGGGTTGTGGGGATGAGGCCCTTGTCCCCATCAACATGGGGACATGCTCCCCATGTTGAGGGCATGTGGCCTGGTACAATTCAGGAAGGGGGGGGGCGCTCTCTCATCCCCCCTCTTTTCCTGCGGCCTGCCAAGTTGCGTGCTGGGATAAGGGTCTGGTATGGATTTTTGGGGGTAACCGCACACCATTTTTTATTTTTTTGGTGCGGGGTTCCCCTTAAAATCATACCAGGACTGAAGGGTCTGGTATGGATTTTTAGGGAGAACCCCACGACATTTTTTTTTCAATTTGGCGCAGGGTTCCCCTTAACCCCTTCCATACCGCGCCATAGGAAAATGACAGCGGCAGGAACCCCTCGCCGATCCGGGTGGACATCATATGACGTCCTGGGTTCCCGGCGATCTAGGGCACGTGCGCGCGCCGCGGTAGCGCTCGTCACCCGGCGATTGCCCCGCGATTACCGCCGGGCACCCGCAATTGCCGGTAATCACGGCAGGAGTGTAGATCTGTGTGTGTAAACACACAGATCCACCTCCTGTCAGCGGTGAGGAGACCAATGTGTGTTCCCAGTACAGAGGAACACACATCGGTCTCCTCCCCTTGAGAGTTCCCTCCCCCCTACAGTTAGAAACACACCTTAGGGAACATATGAACCCCTTCAGCGCCCCCTAGTGGTTAACCCCTTCCCTGCCAGTCACATTTACACAGTAATCAATGCATATTTATAGCATTAATCGCTGTATAAATGTGAATGGTCCCAAAGACGTGTCAAAAGTGTCCGATGTTTTCGCCACAATGTCACAGTAAAAAATCGCAAATCGCCGCCAATACTAGTAAAAAATTAATAAAATAAAAATGCCATAAATCTATCACCTATTTTGTAGACGCTATAACTTTTGCGCAAACCAATCAATATACGATTATTGCGATTTTTTTTTACCAAAAATATGTAGAAGAATACGTATCGGCCTAAACTGAGGAAAAAAAATGTTTTTTTTTTAAAAAAAATTTTTATATTTATTAAATAAAGAAGTAAAAAATATTGTGTTTTTTTTTAAAAATTGTCGCTCTTCTTTTGTTTATAGCGCAAAAAATAAAAACCGCAGAGATGATCAAATACCACCAAACGAAAGCTCTATTTGTGGGGGGAAAAAAACATAAAGATTTAGTTTGGGTACAGTGTTGCATGACCACGCAATTGTCATTCAAAGTGCAACAGCGCTGAAAACTAAAAATTGGTCTGGGCAGGAAGGGGGTGAAAATGCCCTGTATGGAAGGGGTTAATATCCATACCAGACCTGAAGGGCATGGTAATGGAATTTGGGGGGACCCCCACACATTTTTTTTTGTTGGTTCGGGGGTTCCCCTTAATATTCATACCAGACCCAAAGATCCTCGTAATGGACTGGGGGGGAACCCATGTCGTTTTTTTTCATTTTTTGTCATTTTGTGCAGGGACTGTTGTAAACACGGGAAACATGCGCTACTTTACATGCATACTATAGACACCCCCCAGGTACAAAATTTAAAGGAATATTTCACTTTTATTGTTTCACTTTAAGCATTATTAAAATAACTGCTCCCGAAAAAAATGCAATTAAAAAAAAAAATTTGCATTGATACATGTCCCTTGGTTTTTCATGTTCGTGTCCCATAGACTTTAATGGTGTTCACGTGTTCGAACACATTTTTTGCCTGTTTGCATGTTCTGCTGTGAACTGAACTGGGGGGTGTTCGGCTCATCCCGAAAAATAAATAAAAAAGTGTGACCCTGGAAAATAAATAAAAAAGTGTGACCCTGGGGTGAAAGTTGTGTGAATCCTGGGTGAAATCATTGATAAATAAAGCCCTTTGTTTATTAAAGCACCTTGTACTATAAACAATGGCTATATTTTTCATTGCATTTTTTATCATTTGTTGCATGTTAATGTTGCGAAGCCTCACCCTATGAAGAAGCATAAAACTATTTTTGAAATATTAATAATCTGGAAAAGTTAATGCGAGATGTTATTGAAAGAGTTTACATAGGCTTTTACAGTTTCAAAATACATTTAAAGTGTATGTGAAGGCAAAATGAAAAAAGTAGTACATCTCTGCAATTATGAGATAACATACAAAATTTACAAAGGACAGCTCTGAATTTCTGACAAGATATACTTATCAAACAAATATAACAAAATGCATTGGAATATTTACCAGAACAAAGCTGAGACCAAATAGGATGATGTTATTGTCAGGGTTTAAATACATGTTAAAAAAAAAACTCTACTATGGTTTACTTACATGGCTGTATCACAAAGCCCATTGCTATATTGCAACTCTTTCTGTGCAATTCATTTTTTTTTTTTATCCCTAGATGATTAAAAGGCATATATGTATTTTAGAATGAGAGAATGTAAGAATTCCTTTTTCCTCTTTGGCAAGTCATAGCTGTCAGCAGAATTAGAAGGCAGAAACAGAATACACCTGAAGGTTTAACTGGGGCATGTTAGAGCCATATAAATCAAACTCCAACCAAGAATAGAGTGAGCAGGGTTAGAGCCTCTGTCTTATTTTAATATGTGTATCCCCATTATGGTAGTTTCCTGGGGTAGTTCTTACCCTCCCCCAGGAATTCATAGATCCCATTCTTGCAGGTGATAGGTAAGTTGAAATGCTTCAATCACTATGTTTTTGTACATATAACATTATACATCCAAATATAATAGACACACTTAGACGCCTCTAGGGCTAGATTCAGATAGGTTAGCGGATCTTTAGATCCGCGTAACCTATCTCATTTACGATCCACCGCCGCAAGTTTTTGAGGCAAGTGCTTTATTCAGAAAGCACTTGCCTGTAAATTTGCGGCGGCGTATCGTAAATCCCCCGGCGGAATTAAAATTCCGCGGGTAGGGGGCGTGTAAAATTTAAATCAGGCGCGTCCCCCCGTGCCGAACGAACTGCGCATGCGCCGTCCATTAAATTTCCCAGCGCGCATTGCTCTAAATGACGTCGCTAGGACGTCATTGGTTTCGACGTGAATGTAAATTACGTCCATCTGTATTCGTGAATGACTTATGCAAACAACGTAAAAAATTCAAAATTCGACCCGGGAACGACGGCCATACTTAACATAGGATACGCCGCATATGGCAGGGGTAACTATATGCCGGAAAAAGCCGAACGCAAACGACGTAAAAAAAAAGCGCCGGGCGGTCGTTCGCATATTCCTCGCGTATAAAAACGGAAGCGCCACCTAGTGGCCAGAATGAGATTGCAGCCTAAGATCCGACAGTGTAAGTCACTTACACCTATCGGATCTTAGGGATGTCTATGCGTAACCTGATTCTATGAATCAGGCACATAGATACGACGGCCGGACTCAGAGATATGATGGCGTATCAGGAGATACGCCATCGTATCTTCTTTCTGAATCCGGGCCACAGACTCAGGTTAAAAAGAACCTATAGAGAAGAAGTTTTTCATTACTTTTAAAGGAGACGTATGGGAATCAGTTTTTTCCCCCCAATTATACTTACCTAGGTGGATGCAGCATCGGTCAGATGCTGCATCTGCACCCCGGCGTCTCTGCACTGAGAACCAATTGATCAAACACTGCCGATGGCTCGGTTCTCACAGCTCCCCGAGCAGAGAGCTGCTGACTGTCAATTAGCAGCTCTCCTGCTCTGCTCCTCCACGCCCACTGAAGCACTGAGCTGTGGAGAGGCGGAGAGTGGCCATCTCAGCGTTTCAGAGGCTCACTGTGAGACTGAGACGGCTATCAGTCCATGGAACATGGTGTATCCAGACTCCCAGAGTCAAATGACGTGGTGCCTGGACTGATATTGGTGACGTCAGCAGAGAGCGGATTTCAGATCACTCTGCTGAAATTGAATCACAGGAGTACAAAACGAATTGCACTCCTGTGACCCAGCCAAACAAACTCAGGCTGAACTTGTCCTTTAAGCCTTTTTCATATATTCCTTTGATCCTGTTCTTTACGACATTGGTATTTCTTTTTTTCCAGAAATCCCAGTTTCCTAAGGAAGCATATGAATTAAACAAGAAAGAGATCTTAAATTATAGCATATAAATAAGAAATTATACAAGTATACTTTTAGTGCAAATTAAAAATACAGACTTGGCTACCAGTCAGCATGAACATGTAAAAGAAAATTGCAAAGAAATATAACATTTATTGGTGGCTGAGTACTTTTTTATTTGTCTGTGGATGGGCTTATTTGAGTTAATAGCCATGGATGACTGTGGGCAGCATCATTGCATATCTCACATTCTTATGTATATAGTGTAGGTTGTTGTTGCTTACAGTCGATACACTGTGTATAGGGTACTGCATTTATTCTTTCTTGCTTCATTTCTCTATGCTCATGGTTTTGTAATATGTGCTCTATATATAGTTTTTCATGTGTACTATTTTTAGTTGGATAAAAAGTATGTTTTTCTACAAAGAACTAAAGGCAGCGCAGTTCAGCTCATTATCCAGTGTGTGTCTGTAATAAGAATGAGATACAATAATTGCAGAAGAAGCTTTCTTGTGCAGTTTTGATGCACAATTAATCAAAAAGTAATAACTTAAACTTAGTTTTTTTTGTTGGTTATGTTTTTGTAAATGTTGCATTAAAAAATGCACAAAATGAAAAAAAAAAGCATTTATTTAATTTGTAAACAACTTTGCAATGCATTGTACCAGAATAAAAATTTCAGTGGCATTATAAACAGGACAAATTATAGAATAAAATGTACAGTTTTTTTTTTTTACAGTAACACTCTTTTAAACACTTTCCGCCTGGCCTATAGCAAAATGGCAGCTGGGCAGTGGTTCAGTTATCCTGAGTGGATGTCATATGACGCGTTTGATTGTTTACCAGTGCAGGCCCCCCTCGGATGCCCGCCCAGGATGCCGCCGGGACCACCAGGGAATGCCACCACACTTGACCACCAGGTATGCCCCCTAGACCACCAGGCATCTGCCAATCTGTGCCCAGGCAGCTTCCAATCTGTGCCCAGGCAGCTGCCAATCTGTGCCCATCCACAATGCCTACCAGTGCCACCAGGGATGTCTATCAGTGGCACCTATCAGTGTCCAGCAGTGCCGCCTATCTGTGCCACCCATAATTACCCATTATTGCAGCCTTTCAGTGCCCATCAGTGTCCCCTATCAGTGCCCATCAGTGCCGCCTATCAGTGCCCATTGTCAGTGCCCGTCAGTGCCACCTCATTGGTGCCACCTCATCTGCCTTATCAGTGCCCATCAGTGAAGGAGAAAACTTACAGCGACAGTGCAGAAAGCTGAAAATTGGCTTGGGCAGGAAGGCGGTGTAAGTGCCTGGTATTGAAGTGATTAAAAATCGAACTCAGACCAAAGTAGAAAAGGGAGTTTTAATTTTTTTAAGTTGCCTGGCTCTCATGGTGACCCTTTTGCTGCAGTAAGCTTTGCAAAGCATGCTTTGAGTCACAAACCCAAAAGAACTATGCAGCTAAGATCTTCTGCCTTTACACTGACTTCCCTGTTCTGCGTACTTGCTGGGTCAGTCCCTATACACCTTAAAGGAAATATTTAATTGGGGACATTTCCATAATAAATTATATATATATATATATATATATATATATATATATATATATATATATATATATATATATATATATATATATATATATATATAGTGAATAATCTTTGCTTTCTTCCAGGATTTGGTACAGTTCTGTTGCCTTATTTCCACATGAGTAACATCACCATAGCAACCAAATGCTCCAGTTTCGACTGCACAATATAATGTAAATATACATTAAAGCGTTTTCTATACATTGTGCAAATTTCAATATGTAATTTAACAAAGGCAACCTATGTATTTTATCAGTGAAGATTTCCGATCAAATCCAATTTGCTGATCTATCAGTTTTACAGGATTTGTAATTAGTGAAGTGGGCTTTATATACAATTTGGATGAGGGTATTGAGCTGCAGTGACATCGTGTAGCTCATCTCAACTCATGTGAGTTACAAGCTCACCTGTTTTGAAAGCATAGGTTCTTCACCCTTTCGCAGAGGCAAGGCTGTAAAAAAAAAACAACAACATCAGGCCTATTCCATGTTGTTTTACAAAAGAGCATTATGTAAAGCTGGAAGTTGATGTTGCAGAACAAACCTCACTGTCCAGAATATTCACAAGATTTGTCTTTTTTGTGTCCTGGACTGGAATAGACCAAAATGCCAAAATGCTGAAGGCTCCCAACTTAATCTAAAGAAAGCAACATTCAAGGACAGCAAAAAAATGTCTGCCACATTAGTCCCACATTTTCCCACATACAGATGAAGTAAGCTTGCGATCTTCACAAAATATGTGAACAATAATATTCAGAAAAATTCAGATTCATCATTGATGGTCAAGAATCTTAGTTATACAAAATGTACCCTGAGAGCAAACAACAATGCATGGTTTGGTAAAAAATATATGGAAAGGGCACCATTAGTGTCAAGGCCAGGGTCAGTGGTTTAACTCTTTGACTGTAAAGCATGTGTTGTAAATATCCTTTTTTAGCTAGCCAATGATTTATCTAAACTGTCAAAGCAATCAAAGGGGTTAAAACAAGCTCATTATTGTACTGGCAGCAGTAAATATGTTTACATTTTCACCCCTGGCCTTCTTTATTGGACCATTGATTCCTCCACGTCCTTTGAGGTTCTATTTCCATGCATTACTGTGTGTTATGATGCTTTTAGGTAAAACAGGTTTTAGGTTAATTTATCACAGGGGAGATCATGTAAATTCCAGATAAACCAGGTGGAACTGGGGAGCACAAGTTAATATTTGGATCTCTTTGTAACAAATTGAATTTACAATAGGTGTATGGCATATGAATTGGTCTGTCACGTACCTAGTGGAGATCAAGCTGGAGAGGGGGCTTCGCTTGCACCTCCTGTCTGACACCCCTGTTAGTGATGACAGGGAGTGACGGACACAAGGGCTGATGTAATGGATGGCGCTGGCTGAGTCTTGGCAGGAACCAGGTGGCTGGAGAGCGCTGGGCAGACTCTGAGAACGGGAGCTCCGTATCGCTGGGTCAGCAGATGGAGGCGTAGCCGGGACGTAAGCCAGGAGGTCATCAACAGTCAGACAGAGAAAGTACCGAGACGAGAGGCAGAGGCAGAGACGGGACACAGGCAGGGTTTGGTACACAGTCGGGCAACGAGGTGCAGGAACATCAGGCAGACGCGGAGTCAGACACAAGCCGGGATCAGGTAGGTAGGCGGAGATCAAAGAGTAGGTTCAGGTGAAGCCAGGTCAAGACACAGGAAACTTGGATCAGATCGGGTAAACAAACACTAGCTGAAAGACCACTCAGCAATGTTCATTTGTTAGTGTTCAGTTTAAATAAGGTTACTTGGCGCCCATATGTG
Organism: Rana temporaria; assembly: GCF_905171775.1. NCBI lineage: Eukaryota > Metazoa > Chordata > Amphibia > Anura > Ranidae > Rana > Rana temporaria. Next base: position 244,912,624 of record NC_053492.1, read on the forward strand.
CACATGCGCGTGCATGCGCCAATACAAGTCCTTCTTTGTGCACACACTGGTGTGCCCGTACTGGAGCACAGGGGCGCGTCTGTTGGCCGGAATTCTCTTACAAGGTCAGAATTGCCACATGGATGGTTCTATGGAATACTCTTTCCTGTAAGCACAGTTAAGATGTTTCAGCAAATCCCACGCTTACATGTTGAGAGGCATAATTCAGCTGTCATTTATTCAACAGCCTTCACGTAATGCAAATTTCAGAAAGTACTATTGATATTCTAGTTGAATATATATATAATTATAGGCTTCTCATGATGTTCTTGCGATGCAGTTTTCTTGTTCAGGTATTTGTAGTCTTACATAACAGAACAGTTAGCAAGGAGATGAACAGAATAAAAATGACACAAATCAGAACATATTTTGTAAAAAGTAAAATACAAAGATTTCTGTTACATTTTAGATTAACCAGTATTCAATGTAATTCAATGAAATAGGTTTTATAGCATTAAAGCCCGACTGAACTTTCTGTTTAAATCTACTGAATACATTTTAAGTGCATGAAAGCAATAGGTGTTTAAAGACTTTAGTTCGTTTTCCTTAGAATGCAACCACAGCCTTAGTAGAAAAGCTTGTCCTCTGCAAAGGAGGACTCTTGTTCTCTATGTGGAAGCAGAGTTCCCTCTGCAGAAGTGAAACACATTCGCTTTGACGTGGCAAAATTGGTTGTATGCAGAGCACACCGCCATTCTGTAGTGTCCTCTCCCCCATCTCTCCCATAGCAGTGTCCACTGTCCCCTTCACATCACCCCCCACCCCTTTCCCACCCACCCACACAGTAGTGTCCTCTCCCCCCCTCTCTCCCATAGCAGTGTCCACTGTCCCCTTTACATAACACCGCCCACACACAAACATTAGTGTCCTCTCCCCCCTTCTCTCCCATAGGAGTGTCCCCTGCCCCCCCCCCCCCCCCCCCACACACACACACAGTATTGTCCTCCCCGCCCATCCCTCCTATTGCAGCGTTCATATTAACAAGCTGGTGATCGGTTGCTTAGGACCTAGCAACCAATCATCTGCGGGTCAACTAGAAAAGTTAATTTGGCCAGCTCCTCCGCCTGCCCTGCATCCTGTGCTGTGCTGCCTCTTGCTCTCTGTTGTTTACTGATGACAGCGGCGGAGGAGGCAGGAGGGGAGGGAGAGAGGAGGACTGAAGGCTCGGCATAGGAGGCTGATTGTGAAGACCGGCAACTAGCAGTAGGAGGCAGGGGTCAGCGGCGTAAACCAGTTCCCAGCCGACCTGTCACCTACCTGCGGTCAACATGTACCCTGCGATCAATGGGTTGCCGACCCCCAGGGTAGAGGGTGTCTATAGCACCAGAGAGTAACTTGAAAACTTGTAAATAAACAACTTAGATTGATAAAATTAAACTTAAACACTGGTTTCAATTCCTCCCTTTTTATACATAAAAGCATTTTTAGGCAAGGTCGAAAAATATTTTTTGTATTGTGTCTTTAACCACTTAAGGACAGCCTCCTGGACATTTATGTGGGCAGAATGGCACGGCTGGGCACAAGCACGTACAGGTATGTCCTCTTTAAGTGCCCAGCCGTGGGTCGCGGGCGTGCGCGCGTGGTGCGCGCCCGCGACCTCGGTCCGAAGCTCCGTGACCGTGGGACCCGATCGCCGCTGGAGTCCCGCGATCGGTCCCCAGAGCTGAAGAACGGGGAGAGCTTCCCTGTTCTTCACTGTGGCGTCGTGATCAATCGTGTGTTCCCTTTTATAGGGAAACACAATCGATGACGTCAGACCTACAGCCACACCCCCTACAGTTGTAAACACACATGAGGTCACACATAACCCCTTCAGCGCCCCCTTGTGGTTAACTCCCAAATTGCAATTGTCATTTTCACAGTAAACAATGCATTTTAAATGCATTTTTTTGCTGTGAAAATGACAATGGTCCCAAAAATGTGTCAAAATTGTCCGAAGTGTCCGCCATAATGTCGCAGTCACAAAAAAAATCGCTGATCGCCGCCATTAGTAGTAAAACAATAATAATTAATAAAAATGCAATAAAACTATCCCCTATTTTGTAAATGCTATAACCAACCGATAAACGCTTATTGCGATTTTTGTTACCAAAAATAGGTAGAAGAATACATATCGGCCTAAACTGAGAAAAACTTTTTTTTTTATATATTTTTGGGGGATATTTATTATAGCAAAAAGTAAAAAATATTGAATTTTTTTCAAAATTGTCGCTCTATTTTTGTTTATAGCGCAAAAAGTGAAAACCGCAGAGGTGATCAAATACCACCAACAGAAAACTCTATTTGTGGGAATAAAAGGACGCCTATTTTGTTTGGGAGCCACGTCGCACGACCGCGCAATTGTCAGTTAAAGCGACGCAGTGCCGAATTGCAAAAACTGGCCAGGTCCTTTAGCTGCCTAAAGATCTGGGTCTTAAGTGGTTAATAGTGCAGCACGAAATGCATTACAGCTTTAAACTATGCTAATTTTTGGAATAAAGGAAATATGTTTGGTGGATACAGTGATCAGTCTTGCTTTTTTCTACAGATGAAAACCAAAACCACAAGCTATATTGCACTTTATGAGTTCCTAATCCCAATGTGTGGGTATCTGTTTGTTCGGCTTCCCCAAGACTACTTGCATTTGGACACACTCAGTGCAGAAGCAAATCCCCAACCCACTGAGTATATGGTTCATTGAACCAGTGGGGGAACTACTGTGATAGTTTTGTTAACCGCAAAGGGGTTAATATGGATTCTACTGCTGTTCCAAATTAAAAGTTCAGATAACTTTGCATGCACGGCTAGGAATAACTCACTGACACGACCGTCTCAGTTGAACTACAAAGTTATCTCTGCTTTATAGCAGGCAATACAAACTTCTACATACAGCATGATACGTCACTATTATGTTTATTTGAACTAGAAAGCGCATCAAATTGGCCGAGTTACAAGAAGAATACAAAGATGGGGTGTCGATCTTAGCCGGCCCTCTGATGTGTCTTCACCTCCGCATTCCTAAAGCTGTGTGGGAGAGGGAGGCATTCGCCATGTTTGGTCTTCTCCAGTGTTTTCGGTGGGAGGGGTGTTATTAGGAACTGATTTGAGTAAGGAAGGATTTTCTAATTTATCATTATGCTAATTAGTTTTTTTTCACCTGATGTAAGGAGGTCTTTGTGGATTCTGATGTAAGGGGGGCTCTACGGATTCTGATGTAAGGGAGCCTCTGTGGACTCTGATGTATGGACAGGCTCTGCTTACTCTGATGTATGGACAGGCTCTGCAGACTCTGATGTAAGGGGAGGCTCTGTGGACTCTGATGTAAGGGGAGGCTCTGTGGACTCTGATGTAAGGGGAGGCTCTGCGGACTCTGATGTAAGGGGAGGCTCTGGAACCCCTGATTAAAAGGGAATGCTGATGTAAGGGAGAACTCTGCAAAGGGGGAGGGGGGGTGTGACGGTATCGGTATGATATCCCCGTCAAGCATTCCCTCCTCTCCATACAAGAACATCACAGGATTCCCCACACATGAGTCAAGACTGGATGCTGGAACCAAGACACTTTATTGACACAAAAACTCAGCTTATATGTGGTTACAGCCTGTTAGGAACGCCCCCCTCACACAGTGGGGTTTCCCATACAGATTATAGGAGACAAGTCGGAGCCGACCCTGCAGACACGTTTCTTTAGATAAAGACATCACTGGAGTTAATTACTACACTGAAGCAATCAGAATAATTAACATACTACTTCTCTAATCATTTAGCCTGATGATACAATACACATCTTTTAAGGGTAAACACAGATCTTCTTTACACAACACAATAGATCAATTAACGTTTAGAATAGTAAGGGGACATTAGCACGTCAATAACCTGTCAGAGGAATGAATCACACATGAAATTCCTTTCTACCTCTACCCATGGCTAGCAGGGAGCAGTACACTGAGACATATAGGCAAATGTATCACAATGGCCCCCCTTTTGCTCCCTGCTCCGGCAAATCCGGTTGGACCTTCCCTGGTCCAGTAGGGTTGACGGGTTCAGAGCTTTTAGTCCGAGGTTAACTCCGTTTGGCATGACTGACCTCCCTTGACAACTGCTTCAGACTCAGGTATGTCACCGGGTCGTCAGATCACACGCCGGTCAGTCCCCAAGTCTTTGTGCGATCTGCAAAGTCACCAGAAGTCAGTGTGAAGACAGCGAATGGGTCTGTGCGCCGCCGTCTAGGTGTCCCGCTATGGGAGGGGGCAGGTTATGGCTCTGAAGTGACAATCACAGGAGATTCATAAAAAGGAAAAGTTATATTTGTTGTAGCACTGGTGCTCAGAGTCCGGGGGGGGGGGGGGAGAGAGGGGACTCAGAGCCCCATAAGGTCAGCCACCCCCTGCTCCCTCCGCAGCCGCCGGTTCTCCTCTTGGAGCTTCTTCTCCTCCCAGGTCCGCTGGTTATATGACTTCCAGGACCTCTTCTTCTTGAAGGGTGGCCGGCGGTGCCTCTTTCTGCCCAGCTCCCTCCAGGGCCCCTCCGGCTCAGGGCTGGAGCCCATGACCAGCTGACAATGGTGTTCCCTGTTGTCCGTAATAGCAGATTGTACCATGAGGGCTTCGTAAGGGGTGCCCAATGGTTCTTCCCGACCCCGCTCCTGGGGATCCCAAGCCGAGTCTACACAATGGGCTGCTGCTGGTGGGCGGTACCCAGGTTGAGACCAATTTGACCTGGTGTTGTCATTCATGGGGCAATTCTGCTTGAAGTGACCCAACTGTTTGCACCGGAAGCAGCGTTGTTCGTTGTCCTCCTGGCGTGGATAGCGAGGGCTAGATGTCACCGGTCTGTTAGGAGGTTGGTATCTAGCGGCTGGTGGGTGTGAGGGCGCCGTTGGTCGTGGAGGTTGTACCCGTGGTGTGACCTGGTTTGTCTTGCGAGTATCCGCATATTCATCCGCCAACTTCGCGGCCTCTGGTAGAGTCATGGGCCTGCGATCTCTCACCCAATCTTTGACATCCGTCTGGATGTGATTGTAAAATTGCTCCAGGAGCATTAGTTGCAAAATGTCCTCTGCGGTGGTGGCCTGGCTGCTGTTAACCCAGTTAGAGGCCGACAGGGACAGCTGGCATGCCCATTCTGCGTAAGAGTCTTTCGTGGTTTTGTGTGAGTCCCTGAACTTCTGTCGGTGGGACTCTGGGGTTACTGCATAACGAGCCAGGAGCACTTCTTTAACCCGGGCGTAGCTATGGATATCCTGATCTGGCACGGTCCGGAAAGCATCAGAAGCTTTGCCTGACAGTTTGCCTGACAATATTGCAACCCACTCTCTTCTAGCTATTCGGTGCAGGTTACATTGTCGCTCAAAATCCGCCAGGTAGTTATCAATTTCACAGTCCTTTTCATCAAAAGCTTTAAAAGCGCTAAACGGAATCTTCCTTGCGTCTGCTGTGCTGTACTCACTGTTCGGAGAAGGTGCGGCTGCTTGTTGGACTGCTGCCAGTTTTAACTGTAGTTCTGCGTCCCTTATTTGTTTATCCTTCTGTAGTTCTGCGTCCCTTATTTGTTTAGCCTTCTGTAGTTCTGCGTCTCTTATTTGTTTAGCCTTCTGTAGTTCTGCGTCCCTTATTTGTTTATCCTCCTCCGCTAACAGGTCCATCACTTTCAGCACCACATCCGGCGTTGGGTTCGGGCCGAACCACGCTAGCTTCTCTCTCATTAGCTTGTTGGCTGGCGATTCCTCCTCCTGAATCACTGGTGTATCCATCTCTTGTACTGCTGGCGTTGCTGCAATCCCGTCCTCCTGGTCTATCTCCATTGATTCCGCTATGATGACCCGCTTGGTTTTGTTGCTAGCAATCCTTCCAGTAGTTCTTCCAGTGTCTGCTTGGAATCCGGGTGTGAAGGAGAGTAGAAGGGAAGATCCCACCGCTTCCACCAATTTGTGACGGTATCGGTATGATATCCCCGTCAAGCATTCCCTCCTCTCCATACAAGAACATCACAGGATTCCCCACACATGAGTCAAGACTGGATGCTGGAACCAAGACACTTTATTGACACAAAAACTCAGCTTATATGTGGTTACAGCCTGTTAGGAACGCCCCCCTCACACAGTGGGGTTTCCCATACAGATTATAGGAGACAAGTCGGAGCCGACCCTGCAGACACGTTTCTTTAGATAAAGACATCACTGGAGTTAATTACTACACTGAAGCAATCAGAATAATTAACATACTACTTCTCTAATCATTTAGCCTGATGATACAATACACATCTTTTAAGGGTAAACACAGATCTTCTTTACACAACACAATAGATCAATTAACGTTTAGAATAGTGAGGGCTGGCTGGAGGGCCAGAGGGAGGAGTCTGGAGATGGCGCGGTCAGTGTGGAGGAGCAGCTAGACGGAGCGCCCGCTCTCCAGCCCTGCTCTGATCTCTGAGACCGGAGATGTTTAGGAGCCGGATCCCTCGCTCCCTTCGCTAGATCATCCCCCTCCCCCCCCGGATTGGAGTCCCTGGATCGGATCTTCACCCCCCCTCGACCAGGTCGGCCCGATTGGTCACCTGTAAAACACGTGAGCAGCGCGGCTTCCCCGGCTCCCCTGGCTGGGCGGCGTCGGCGTCGGCGAGTAGCGACGAGAGGACGGCGCTCGGAGATGGCTTGGGCGTGCAGAGTGGGGGGAGTGCAGAGGTGAGTGGGGGCCGGAGCCCCCCCCCCCCGTGGTATCAGGTTGTGCTGTGCCCCCCCTGTCCTCCGGAGCGTGCGTGCGGGCAGCCGTACTGTTGGGGTGAGCAGCGCCGCTCTAAAGCAGCAGTGCAGGAGAGGAGACTGAGGGAAGGGGAGACGCAGCACCAGGCAGCTCTGCAGCTCAAGTAAAAATCAAAATTAGAGAAGCTCGAGTCTGTATCTGGCCCCACAAACACCATCAACACTAAGACCAGAAACAAATGAAATATATTGCAGCAGCTCCTACTTTTTTTTTTTTCCCCCTGTTTGAAAACTCCCAGACGGGTGAGTACATTGGTGAGCTTATAGCATCCATCAGAGTGGTGAGTACAACGTCCTTTTATGAACTATGAACTAAGAACTAAGTGGAAAAAAAAAACCATATATATTAACGGGACATTTTTCAGAGGAATTGGCAATTGGATGGGACTGATGTAGAAGACACGTAATGATGTGATGTAAGAGATTAGAGTCTATCAACTTCACTCACTGTGTTTGCAAAGATGCCGGTAATTTTATTGTCTTTTGGTGGCCCCCCTCGTGCTATCCACCCTATTCCCATTGGAGATTAATTACAGTGAGACTATTTATATTTTACAACATATGTGGAACACACATGGAACTTTTTCACATTCTGGTGTCTATAGTATTCAAATGAGTTGGTAAAGAACGGGACTAAAAGAGGAAGACATAGTGGTAAAAGTATAAACACATAGTATAATTCATTATACTACAGAACTCTGAGAACCCGCAAAAGGAGGTGTTGGAGATAGACGGGCATTGGACCGCAGAGGGGAACGAGGATTGGATCCCTTTCCCGGCGGCATTAACTAAGCAGTTGATTCTTTCCCCCTTGAAGCGTGCAGGCTGCTGAGTGGAGGAGGGGTGGTTTTTTTTTTTTTTTTTTTTTTTTTTTCTTCCCTCTCGTGGAGGTGTATCGCTCAGCTCCGTGTGAGGGGGCGGAGGGGAGACACAACGCCACCCCTGCGGTCCAGGAGGAAAGGAAAAGAAAAGTCAGGGGCAGTCATGTATACCCTGACCTAAAACAGGGTGGAACAAGGTAAAAACCCATTGCAGCAGTTATCTTGCCTCACTTCGCTTACTCTGCTAGAAAACCGCTAGATTAAACTAAAAACTTAAAAAAAAAGAAAAAAAAAAGGGTGGAAATGAATATATATACCAACGGACTATGTTTCGAAGAAGAACGGTAACTAGAAGTGACTGTCATAACAGAACGGGAAATAAGCTTACTGAACTTGATGTGTCTGCAAGAAGCCGGCACTTATCTCTCTTGTGGTCTTTCTAGGCAGCATCCCCTGGATAATTATTTTTTTTTTCTCTTCCCTTTTTTTCTGCTCAGCAGAACATACGTAATACACATTGAACTCTGTCTAAAAGAAAATCTAGAACATATAAGATATAATATACAGATGACTGGGCAGAGAACGTGACTGAAACTGGTGGACACTAGAGCAAAAGTATAAGCATTTCTGTAAATTATCACACCATTAAGCCCTGAAACCGGTATAAAGAAGACCTTAAGATTGGCGGGCATTGGAGAATGACAGAAGGAGGGGGTCAGAATATGCGTTAGGCGCATTGAATATCTGTAATATATAGCTAAAGAGGAAGAAATACTATAGTAACATTAAATAGTAAATATTGATACAAGAAATTTCAAAAGGTCCCGTCATAGGTACTATATACCCCCCATAACCGCAAAACGGAATTCCTAAAAAAAAAACATACATATAACATACATATAAAATCTCGGTGAGGTGGGCAGCTACAATATAGGCGCGGCAAGAAGCACGGGTAAAAATCCAGGACTATTGAGGACTGAGAGGGGGTGAAGGATGACCACAAGGGGAAAAGGAGTGAGAGGTGGGGCAATCCCAAAGGTCCCCCGCTTAAGTCAAAGTCCAGGCCCGATGTGCAAATTTGTGACCCATGGGACAAACGGAGACAATCAGCATACAGAAAAATCAATAACCACCAGAGGAGCGCAAGTGGAGAAGGAGAAAAAAAAGGAAAAGAAAAAGGGGGTCGCTAACACTTTTGCGGACCCAGAAACACTCTCAGAGTCACTCCTTGAGATTAGAATAGACCAAGATAGAGAAATAGATAAAGATAAAGAAATAGACCTTGAACAAAGAAATAAGGATGAAATGCAGGACATGACACGTCTGCCAACAAAAAGGGAAATGGAAGGAATGTTCGCGGCACTAGAAAGATCACTCAAATCGCAAATGGAAAAAATGGAGAGAAACATGGGGTATATACTGGAAAGAGTGGAAGAAGTGGAAAAAAAAGTCGATCATAATGTAACCTCAGTTAAAAAACTAGAGGATGAAATAAAAGCATTAAAAACAAACCAGCGAGAACAGGCTTATAAATTAGAAGATCAAGAAAACAGGGATAGAAGGAAGAACATAAGGATACGCGGAATTCCAGAAACAACACAAGATGAGGATCTCTCAGAAATAATAAGAAAAATCTGTAATCCAATATTAGAGAGAGAAATAACTTCTCCACTAAAAATAGAACGAGCACACAGGATACGACGCCCTAGAGAGAGAGTACAGGATTACCCAAGGGACATTATTGTTCGATTTGAAAGCTGGGAAGAGAAAAATCAATTATGGAGAAAACTGAGAGGGAAGTCGCCATTAGAATACGACCAACATATTATTCAAATATACCAAGACCTGTCACAAGAGACGTTAAAAAGAAGAAGAAGCTTAAAACCTCTGCTAGAAATCCTACAGGAACATGGTATACAATATAATTGGGGATTCCCAGCCTGCCTGATAGGCAGGAAAAACGGTATCTCTGCAAGGTTGAGGTTCTTAGAGGAAGTTCCAGAGTTTTGCCAGCGACTGGATATTCCAATACCACCTAAAAAAGATTAACACTGTTGAAGCGACGGTGGAAGGAGGGGGGAACGGGGGGGGGGAATGGGGTGGGGGAGGAGGGGATAGGGAGGCACAAATATAGTAAACAACGGGAGCAGGGCTGGGGAGAGGGAGGACCTGGAGAGTACTCCTTCACCTGTTTCCCATGCGTGGGAGATAGGAGACCGGGCCAACATAGAATTCCACCTCAGCCGGAGGAGCAAAAGAGCGCCTGGAGCGCCAAATAAGAAAAGCTCCAAATGACCAAAGGGTCGAAGACCAACCAGAGGGTAGGGGGGGGGAGGGAATGAGAAAGCCCCATACGAAGATCATAGGGGTAAGGTATGAGGGGGGGGGGGGTGAGGGGGGGGGGGGGGGGGGGGGGGGGGGAGAAAGGGGGTGGGGGAGGGGAGGGGAGGGGAAGATTAGGAAAAGGGGCCCAGATCTGTGTGTCATGCAATAAGGGAAAACAAACGCACTCGAGAAAAGCACAAAGGAAAAAAAAAAAAAAGAGAAAAATATGACAAATATAAATTTTTTAACATATAATGTAAGAGGTCTCAACTGCCCGGAAAAAAGGCATATGGTATTAAGAGAGGTTGAAAGGTATTCAGCAGAAATTGTTTTTTTGCAAGAGACGCACATAACTTTGGATTCTAGTGCTAGACTGTATTCTCGGGCAGTTCCCACCTGGTACTATGGGGATTCTCCAAAGAAGAGAGCCAAGGGGGTCGCCATAGGAATAGGGAAGAACATCTCCTTCATAGTAGAAGACAGGAAAGTGGACCCTGAAGGCCGCTATTTGTTTTTAAAAGGAATACTCCAAGGGAAAAAATACACGTTAGCAAACATATATTGCCCAAACAGCCAACCACATAAATACCTGAGGGGGATATTGAATGCTTTAATGGATTTTAAACTTGGACATGTAATACTCGCAGGAGACTTTAACCTTTCAATGGACTATCAACTAGATAGTACGTCCGGGGCACAGAGGCGAAATATTAAACAGCTAAGAATATTAGGGAAAAAAATCCACAGTCACTGTTTAATAGATCCGTGGAGGATAACATATCCAAATAAAAGGGATTATACCTATTACTCTTCCGTGCACGGCACATATTCAAGACTGGATTATATAATGGTAGACCACGAGTTACTGGAAGAGGTAGTTAAAACCTCGATAGGGGTAACTACAATCTCAGATCATGCTCCGGTAATAGTAAAAATTAGATTCAAAGAGATAGAGCAAAGAAAAGGATCATGGAACTTAAACGAAGAACTTTTAGAGGACAGCGAGGTAAATAACACTGTGAGAACTGATTTGGAGCAATATTTCACTCTCAACAATACACCTGAAGTAAGGGTAGCCACTATTTGGGAGGCCCATAAGGCATACATTAGAGGGAAACTAATCTCGATAGGAGCAGGGAAAAAAAAAATAAGAAAATTAAACATGGAGAAACTAACAACTGAGTTATTTGAACTGGAGCAAACGCATAAAGAGCGAGGGGAAAATGAAATATATCAAGAAATTATTGCAAAGAGGGCCCAGCTTAGAGACTTAATGAAGGTTGAAACAAGGGACATATTCAAAAACGTCAGAAAAGAGAGGTATAAATGGGGGAATAAACCAGGGAAATATTTAGCGAGAATATCCAGGAAAAAAAAAAAGAAAAACTATATAGAAAAAATAAAAAACCAAGACGGTCAGATGAGGTATAGGACGTCCGAAATTGCGGAATCCTTTCGGACTTTCTATAGTTCATTATACGCAATAAGAATAAATGAGACTTTAGACCAGGAAAATATTAGAAAAAAGAAAATTAGGGAGTACTTAGAAGAAGTGAAATTACCTAAAATCTCTCAAAACGACTTTGATTCCCTGGAGGCTCCAATAACTCAAGTTGAGATATATAGAGCTTTCCAGGAAACACCGTGTGGTAAGAGCCCAGGCCCTGATGGCTTGCCGATTATATACTACAAAAAATTTAAAGAACTCCTGGTCCCAGAGATGTGCAATTATTTTAATAAAATAGGAGAGGAAGAGGAAATAAGAAAAGAATCCCTTTTGGCAAATATTACTATTATCCCTAAAACAGGAAAGGATGGAACCTTGTGCTCCAACTACCGACCAATCGCACTGCTAAATGCAGACTTGAAGGTATACGCGAAAATATTAGCAACTAGGATAAAAAGTCTAATGCCGCAATTAATAAACACAGATCAGGCAGGTTTCGTAACAGGCAGAGAGGGGAGAGATAATAGCATAAGGACCCTGCTGTTATTGCAAAATGAGCCAAAAAAGAAACCCCCAGTCGTACTCATGTCTCTAGATGCTGAAAAAGCATTTGACAGAGTCGACTGGGGGTTTATGCTGGAAACCCTACAAAATATAGGCCTGGGACCAAGGTTCATGAAATGGGTAAAGAATCTATATAGTCACCCGACGGCAAGGGTGAAGGTCAACGGGGGTATGTCGTCTGTGTTCGAAATGAAAAATGGAACCAGACAGGGGTGCCCGCTCTCACCTCTCCTATATGTAATAGCCCTGGAACCATTGTTAGCAAAAATTCGGGAAAACCCGGATATAGGGGGGGTGAGAGTGGGAGAGGAAGAACACAAGGTGGCGGCATACGCAGATGACATACTCCTATATTTGACCAAACCCAGGGTGTCCCTCCCTAACATCATAAAGGAAATAAAAAGATACGGGGAACTTTCAAATTTTAAAATAAACCCGATAAAAACAGTCATTTTAAACTTGGGGATAGACAAAAAAGAAGCCGAAGAACTACAGAAAGAGTTCCCATTTACATGGGAAAAAGAAGCTATAACGTATTTAGGAATAAAAATTACATCAAGATTTGAAAAACTATACTCGGTTAACTTTGTCCCCCTAATTAATGAAATTAACCAAGACCTGAAAAATCTTGCAAAAAAACACATTTCTTGGATAGGCAAGATCAATGCGTTTAAAATGATGATATTACCAAAGATTACATATAAACTTCAAATGCTCCCAATAAGAATACCACAAAGTTTTTTTAAAGTAATCAAAACAGTAATCCTGAAATACATATGGACAGGTAAAAAGGCTAGACTAAGTTACTCATTGTTGAGTATGAAAAAAAAAGGAGGGGGGCTGGGGCTTCCTGATATAAAAAGATATTACTTTGCTGTTAATTTAGCTAGGTTGGTGGAATGGTCAAATATATACACAAAAAAAAAATGGGTACGAATGGAAGAAATATTAAGTAGCACACTATTAAAAAGAAATGTATGGATACCACCCAAAATGAGGGAATTGGGCACAAATACACATAGTATAACAAGGAACGTACTTAGAATATGGGACACAATAGTTAGACGGGAAAAATGGGAGTACAACTCGCCATTGATCCCTTTAGTAGGCACAAATTTTTTTCCACCAGGTAAAGGAACACGTTTTGGAAAGCTACTGGGGGAGAAAAAATTAAAAGATATTGTTACACGGGGGAAAATTAAACTAAGACAAGATATAAAGATAGGAGAAGGGGAACACATGATGAGTGAATGGGAGTACATGCAGTTAAAACACTTTGTGAGCACATTACCACAACCAATTAGGGAAGACAAGACACTACACCCAATAGAAAAAATTTGCAATATGGATAAGCCCCTGACACACGGTATATCAAAGGCATATGGGATACTAACGGAGCTTGAGTCCCAGGAAACTCTCCCCTTTTTAGAAAAATGGGAAAAAGATTTGGGTAAAAGGATTGACAAACAACAAATGATAGGCGCAGTATACAATCATGCATCGGACAACACTACCATTGAAGTAAACTACAAATGTATGGTCCGATGGCACCTGACCCCATCGAGAATGAGTAAGATCCACTCAAATAACTCAGAGCTATGTTGGAGAAATTGTAAGCAAAAAGGAACAACTATGCATATATGGTGGGACTGCCCGAGAGTCCAGGAATACTGGAAAGAAATTTTGGAATATATCGTAGAAATAACGGGGGAGAGGATTCCTTGCAGCCCGCTGACCTGTATGTTTCACGGAACTGAAAAAACAAAAAAACAATATGGAACAACATTGGTCCCAGTGCTCCTAAATGCAGCAAAGGCCCTGATCCCAAAGAACTGGCTACACCCAAAGAGGCCATCAATTAAAGAGTGGATAGAAAGGGTGGAATATATAGAAGAGATGGAGTATCTTGCCTGTAGAGAGACAGGCGGCGAAGACAAATATAGGGTGGTCTGGGAAAAGTGGAAAGTGTTTAAATCTACAGAAAAGTTTGCCCAGGGAATGACAGAAGCAGATAGATGAGAAACCTAAGAGAAGACAGCGTGGCACACAGATCTAGGGAGAGGGGGGAAAGGGGGGAGGATAAGGGGGGGGAGGGAAGGGGAAGGGAAAAGGAAAAAAAAAAAAAAAAAAAAAAAAAAAAAGGCTAGTCATGTTACAACAGTAAGCAATGCAGCCAGACTGGTCAATTAGTAAAAGGAAAATTAATGGATTTTGCCAAGTTTAAAATTATACAGAAGAAAAAGAACTCAAACAAATAAATAAATCTCACGAATGATGCGAAGCCACAAGAGAGATGTTATGGGCGGTCGAACCGTGAGCTAGTCTCGCTGCTAAATGTGAGCAGAGTCTGACGTGAAAAAAAAGAGAAAAAAAAAAAAAAAAAAAAATAGAATAGTGAGGGGACATTAGCACGTCAATAACCTGTCAGAGGAATGAATCACACATGAAATTCCTTTCTACCTCTACCCATGGCTAGCAGGGAGCAGTACACTGAGACATATAGGCAAATGTATCACAGGGGGGGGCTCTGGGAACCCTGATTAAAGGGGAATGCTTGGAATTCTGATGTAAGTGAGGGCTCTAGTTACAGTTCCCCTTTACATTATAAGGGAACTCTGTGAGTTCAGATGTAAGGTGAAACTCTGCGGATTCTGATGTGAGGGGAAACTGTGGATTCAGATGTTATGGGAAACTCTGTGGATTCAGATGTAAATGGAAACTCTTGTGAGTAAATCCATATGACTAGAAATGTTATTTATTCACAAAATATATGCTACAAAAAAATTGCCATGTTCGGGTTTGGCTTGAAGAAAAGGTGGCAACTCTACCCAAGACGGCAGGAAGAGGGCCAACTGCAGGACTGTATTAAAGGGTGTGTAAAGTGCCCCAGGATCAATGGGAAGGGCCCTGGGTTTGGAGGGAGGGGAGGTCGGGAGGCCCTTCATTGATTCTTGCACTGGGGCACTGAATGTTCTTGTTATGCCTCTGCATTGAACCTTACTCTACCTTCATTGGTCTTGTGGTGCGCTTGACAGTTTTTTAAATGCAGTGCAAACTATCTGTAAAGACAGGGAAGTGCTTTGACTATGCTTGTATTAATAGCCAAGTGTGCATATGCACTGCATAAATTCCTTCTTGCAGGATTTAGTGGACCATATAAGCAGTGTGGAAAGGATCACCCCTGCTGTGCTTTTTGAAGCCTGATTGTACCTTATGAGGGGGCTGAGGAAAAAAGTCTTTATAAAGGGTTCTCCAACAGTGGTTTACTTCTTAGGCCTTGTACACACGATCGGACAAAACCGATGAAAACGGACTGAAGTTCAGTTTCATGTCCTTCGGTCCAAAAAAAGAGAACTTGCTTTAAAATTTAACCGATGGACGCCTAACCGATAGGTCAAAACCGTTCGTTAGTACGCACGACCATCGGTTCCAAATCCACGCATGCTCAGACTAAATGAAGGGACGGGAGCGCTCGTTCTTGTTCGTTCGTTTTTGGGATAGCACATTCATCACGCTGTAACAGACAGAAAAGCGCGAATCGTCTTTTACTAACACAAAATCAGCTAAAGCAGCCCCAAGGGTGGCGCCATTGGATTTGAACTTCCCCTTTATAGTGCCGTTGTATGTGATTTACGTGTCCGCGTTCTGACACGATCATTTTTTAAACTGATGGTGTGTAGGCACATCAGGCCAACAGTCAGCTTCATCGGTTAACCGATTAGAAAACGGTCCTTCGGACCTTTCTCGTCGGATGGACTGATCGTGTGTACGCAGCCTAATTCTACATGTAAAACTGATCTCCTTCAAAAAATGCTTATTTGCTTAGGTGTAATGCTATCCTTCTTGCCTCACATTTTTTTAAGTCGCTGACCTGGACATGGAACTAGTATGCAGATCAGGAATGTCAGAAAAAAGTAATTCTCATTACTATATTTGCATTTGCATACTTATTACAGGTCAATATCTCAAAATATGGAAGTAAGCTGGTTAGCATGACAGCAAATCAATAGCAACCTTATGACAGATTTCTTCTAAAGTTTGTAAATGTAAAGGAAAAACTTTTAGTGTTGAATATAGAGGAGAAGGGACTCTCTGACCACTGTGGAGATTGACCCCTCTATTTAGCATCGTACACACGACCGGTTTTCCCGTAGGGAAAACTGCCATGAGAGCTTTTGGCCGGTAAAACTGGCCGTGTGTATGCTCCATCGCAGTTTTCCCGTCAGGAAAACTGGCGAAAAAAAAAAAGATAAATAGCTCTCTTTTTTCCCCCCGGGATTCCCGGCGGTTTTTAACCCGGCAGTTTTCCTATGGGAAACACTGCGATGGAGCATACACACGGCTGAGATTCCCGACCAAAGCTCTCATGTTAGTTTTCCTGATGGGAAACATGGTCGCGTGTAGAGGGAAAAAGTTACCAAGCAGGTTCTCGGTTTTCCCCTTGGGATTCCCGGCAACATTTTTACCGCCGGGAATCCCGTACGTGTGTACGAAGCTTTTTTGTCTGTCACTGAAACAGAAAGTAATTGGAAAGTAAATTTTAAAGAGCAAGAGGTGGGGGAAATCTTCTAATAGGGGACAAATGCTCTGATGGCAACTATGATGGAAATTGCTCTCACTTTGGGGAGTTTTCATCTTCCTATTTTTTCTCGAAGACATGATGTGAAGAGAAAGTTTTTTAGGCAAGACACAAACAGCAAAAAAAATAACCTGATGTTTTTTAACCTTCCTGCCCTATCCAAAACTAAAAGAAAACATTTTAGCTATGCATACATTTTAATGATCTATGGTAGGGGACTTCATACTTTCTAAAGAAAGGGGCAGTTCACTGTCCTTCAGACTTTAGAGGGCTTGGACTGTGACCCGTGGGAATAGAAAATGTCCCAGCATCATTGGAGTAAACAATGCCTCAGGCTTGATTGATCAGTAGAAGTAAAATAAATTACACAGAGCCTGTGGTTAGTAGGAATAGTGCCCCACCATGAGTATTAGTGAAAGAAATATTGCCTCATCATTGGGATCAGTAGGAGAATTATTGCGTTATCGTTGGTATCAGTGGAAAGAATGGTGCCTCATTTCTGGTGTCATTGGGAGGAACAGTGCCCCATTGTTGTTGTCAGTGTGTCATGGTCTGGAGTCAGGCTCGGAGGCCAGTAGCTATAGCAGTGGAGTAGCACCCCCTGACAGACAGGATAGATATACATGTAGGTCACCGTGGCTGATGACATGGGTTCACCTGAGGTGTGGGGTCTAAGTACTAACCAGTATTCACCAGAGCTCCTGCTGGCAAAGATGGGATTTGCTGCATGTTCGTACCAGGCCACGGTCCTCAGGAAGCCAAGGGTCCAGTAGCAGATATAGCAGGTAGGGATCAAACAAAAGCGTAGTCGAGGAACAAGCCAAAGGTCGGTAACAAATAGTTTCAGGTTAGGATTAGGCAGAAGCAGTCGAGGAACAAGCCAAAATGGCAAAGGTCGTTAATTAATGGTAGCAAAGATACGGCCTGCCGCAGAAGAAACAAAAGCAAGATATTGGCTGGAGAGGGCATAATAATCTGCCAAACAGGAAGTGCAGAGACATGGCTTAAATCAGGAAGTTCATGGAAGGAGCAAAGAGTTAAAAGTTCAAGACAAACAAGATTCAAGGCAGGATCATTGAAGGAATAGTCCAGGGAACTGTCCGGCATCCGGAATAATGCCCCATTGTTGGTAAGGGTGGGAGGAACAGTGCCCCATTGTTGGTGTCATTGGGAGGAATAGTACCCCATTGTTGGTGTCAGTAGGAGGAATAGTGCCTTGTGGGTGGGAGGAATTATGCCCCACTGTTAGTGTAAATAGGAGGAATTATACCCTACTGTTGGTATTAGTGGAAGGAAAATACCATGTATAAGTGGGAGGATTAGTGGCCCAAGGCCAGATAAAGGAAAACAAGGGGCCACATCTGCAACTAGGGTTGCAGTTTAGAGACCACTGATGCAAGGGTTGTAGATAAAGATATGCGAAAGGGACAAAACACGTCTTGTAGAGAGTAATTGCAGCTCACCCCGAAAATAGGCGTCAGGGAAATTTTCCCCAGTGGGGTTTTTAGGCAGCTCAAGTAAAGAATTAGAATGCAATGTGTAAAAAAGGTATGGTGTTTATTGGGAATAACACATACAAAAGGGGGGGTGGGGAGTATAATTAAGATATAAGTTGCGGTATTGCAAAAGCATTTAAAATTCCATAAATTTGTACAGCACATTTATCCCCTCAGCTAAATTTGAATTAGGCGCCATTACGCCCGCCCGATTTACGCTACGCCGCCGTAACTTAGCAGGCAAGTACTTTGTGAATCATGTACTTGCCTCGCTAACTTACGGCGGCGTAGTGTAAACACGATACACTACGCCGCCACAAAGTTAGGGCGGGCTACCTGAATCTAGCTATAATTCTTTACTTGAGCTGCCTAAAAACCCGACTGGGGAAAATTTCTCTGACGTAGATAAAGATATTAGCCTGCCAAGAGGGCACAAAAAATATATTTTTATAATTTTCAAAAAAACTATTTAATAGGGAAGCAAAGTTGTATGTTCTGAGTTTTGGAGATGCCCAGTTGGTAATTTAGGGGTTAAACATATCTAGAACATCATAAAATAGCTAAAAATACAGTTTTTTTTCTATCATGACAAGTGTGGTCTTGACTGTTATAAGAAATGTCTCACACATCCTAGAAGTCTCAGTGAAATTCTACACATAGCACATAACACATGCTCAAAGGAAAACTTGTTAATTTCATTTTTGTGCTGAATAAGATATTTTACCAGACTGTAAACCTCAGTTGACTCCCAGGAATAAGTGTTTCTGTTAAATGTCCTAGGAATCTTTCAGTTAATGAGAGAATGGAAAAAAAATAGTCCGTGGAATAAAATAAACTATAAATCCTTCCGAAGCTGAAGAAGTATGCGCTGGTCAAAGAATTAGATTACTGCACTGATGATGATTCAGCCTGAAACTATGCAGTGTTTGTGGTTTAGGGAGCTCTTGCCAGAAAATGACTCATACTTGGCCTGTACTCTAAAGTGAGCATTACTAAGCCTCTGAAAATGAGTGAATGTGCAAGAACCGCCTGTGTTTTTCAAGGTAATAGCATCCTCATTGTTTACAATGATTATACAGTGTGGAAGTAAGGGGATGAGTACATGGAAAACGGCATGGGACTTTATAATAGCACATTGACTAGATTTTGCACAATTGGATATTTTTCTATATTTCTTTTTTTTGACAAGAAATCCATTCCTGAGAGAATTTCTGCCTGGCCACCACTGCTTTCTGTGTTTTTTTAGTGAAGTCAGAACACCTATTTTGAAAGCTTGCCGACGGTCGGTGACTCAGAATTTACTGGATCAGCATGGCAGCCAGGCGAGCAATGACAGCTGAAATAAGTGAATCTGTGCTTCGAAAAAAAGTACCTTTAAAAGAACACAGTATTAGCTGGATTCAGTAAGAGTTAGGCCGGCGTATCTACTGATACTCGGAATCTGCGCTGTCCTAAGTTTAAGTGTATTCTCAAACAGAGATACACTTAAACCTATGTAAGATACGACGGCTTGCGCCGTCGTATCTTAGGGTGCAATATTTAGGCTGGCCGCTAGGTGGTGCTTCCATTGAGTTTGGCGTAGAATATGTAAATCACTAGATACGCCTATTCACGAACGTACGCCCGGCCGACGCAGTACAGATACGCCGTTTACGTAAGGCATTTTCAGGCGTATAATTATTCCATCAAATAGCTGGACTAGTAATGTTAAGTATGGCCGTCGTTCCCGCGTCGAAATTATTTTTTTTTACGTTGTTTGCGTAAGTCGTCCGTGAATAGGGCTGGACGTAATTTACGTCAACGTTGAAACCAATACGTCCTTGCGGCGTACTTTGCCGCAATGCACACTGGGATATGTACACAGACGGCACATGCGCCGTTCCTAAAAAATTTCAATCACGTCAGGTCAACCCATATTAACATAAAACACGCCCCCTCAGCCTAATTTGAATTAGGCGCGCTTTCGCCAGCCACATTTACGCTACGCCGCCGTAACTTAGCAGGCAAGTACTTTGTAAATCCAGTACTTGCCTAGCTAACTTACGGCGGCGTAGTGTAAATACGCTACGCTACGCCGCTGCAAAGAAGTCCGCCCCTAGCTGAATCCAGCTTTATATACTTACATGTACCACCGCCAAAGTATGAATAGCCTTTGACTCTTCAATGAGGGTGCCTGTGTCTCCCGACGTGTGCTGTGGATCTTTCTATCGACCCCTTCATCACTCACTACAGGACACAATAGGAACGTAGAGGCCATTGGATGGAACGTAGAGGCCATTGGATGCAACCTCAGTACTCAGAAGAAGACAAGGCATCTGATACACCCAAGGGTGTGTCAGATGCAGGAGAAAAGTCAGTGAGACTTTTAAAGAAAAAATATTCAAACGTCACTTTAACTGGGTTATATTGCTTGTTAAATCATTTTAATTCTGTACTCTTTGTAGCAAAGGTGGCATGCTAAATATAAAAATCCCCTTTAATTGATATCAGGGTGTGAATCACATTTATCTTCAATTACCACTGCACATGAATAATCAATCTCGTACTTTTGTATTGGGCCTGAATATATAACTTAAAGAAAGGCAGATTATGAATTCACACCATGTATTATTTGCACACTGTACTTGACACACTTTAATTTATGTTGATAAGGATTACATGTTAATTACATATTGTTATATTGAAGGTGCAATTAATGTTTTGTAACACTTTATTTGAATATTTCATGCACTATAATACTAACACATGTCATCAACTTTTTGCACAAATATTCTTATTTAAAGGAGAAGTGAAGCCAAAGCTTGTTTGGCTGTACTTCTCCTATGGATCACAGGCATGCAGTTCGTTTTGCACTCCTGTGACCCGCCACAGAAGTCGGTCCAGGCTTCGCGTCATCACGACCACAGAGCCTGAATCCGCCAGATCCCTGGAACGATACCCAGCTCAGCCTCTCAGCCACCCCCTTCCCCAGTCCAGTGCATTTTTTTTCTGAAGGTAAAATGCATGGGTAGTAGGATATATGGTTTCTAATGGCATAGTTCACACCAGTGCGGTCAGTTCCAGGGCATTCCAATTCCAGAAAAAAAAGTAGGACATGCTGCATTTTTCCTGCACTGGACTATACTAGAATTCGGTAAAACGCATAAAAATGCACTGGAATGCATCAAAAATGCATTAAAAACACAACAGCGTACAGTGAAAAAGAAAAACACAACAGAGTACATTGAAAAAAACACAACGGGCCAGATCCACGTAGCGGATCGTAATTTTAGGCAGGCGTAGCGTATCGTAGTAACGCTACGCCGCCGCAACTTTAAGAGGCAAGTGCTGTATTCACAAAGCACTTGCCTCTAAAGTTACGGCGGCGTAGCGTAAATCTGCCGGCGTAAGGGTGCGGAATTCAAATGATAAAGATGTGGGCGTGTTTTATGTTAATTTGACTTGACCCCACGTAATTGAAGTTTTTTTTAAACGGCCCATGCGCCGTCCGTGGGGGTATCCCAGTGCGCATGCTCCAAAATAACCTGCAGCATGCCAATGCTTTAGATGTGAACGTAATTCTACGCAAAGCCCTATTCGCAAACGTTTTACGCAAACGACGGAAAATTCTACGCTGGCCCGACAACCATACTTAACATTGCGTACGCCTCATAAAGCAGGGGTAACTATACGCCGAAAAAAGCCTTACGAAAACGACGTAAAAAAATGCGCCGGCCGGACGTACGTTCGTGGATCGCCGTATCTAGCTCATTTGCATACTGGACGCGGAAATCGACGGAAGCGCCCTCTAGCGGCCAGCGTAAATATGCACTTTAGATCCGACAGCGTACTAAGACGTACGCCAGTCGGATGTAGCCCAAAAGAAAGATAAGCCGGAGCAAACTAGAAGTTACGCGGCGTATCAATAGATACGCCAGCGTAAATGCTTCGTGGATCTGGCCCAACAGCGTACAGTGAAAAAAAACTACAGCGTACAGTAAAAAAAAACAGGAAAAAATAAGAGAAAAACATCTAATGCATCCGGAAACACATCAAAAACACACTATAAACACACCAGAACGCATCAAAAATGTGCTAAAAATGTGCGTGCAGAAGCGCATCCGGGAACGGATCTGAAGTGCGTTTTTATGGTGTGAACCAGCCCTTACTTTATCAAAGTTGCTATAAATTGTACTTTGGATTCATCATGTCCATGTTGCAATTTGTTGGAATGTATAAACCTTGTTTACCTTTCTATAGATGTTCTGTATTGCAGTGAGAGCTGTATCATAAGTGTCATCTGCTGTTTAGAAAGTGAATAGAAGATATACAGTTCTCTGCTCCAAGGCAATATGGAAGTGAAGTACTAATTCAAGCAGTAGGTACGTCTTTCTGATTGGCATCAAGTATGTAATACTCATACATATGAATTCAAGCAGTAAAAGGCATTGAAGGCCCACCAGGGTGTGAAGGAAAAGGTGCAGGCTGCTGTAAAGTTACAGGTGACATCCTCGCTATCAAGCTTGTTGTGTCTTCTAGTCTAGGAGGGAGTAGTTATAGAGAACTTTACTAACAAGTTCAGGCATCCATTAAGATAACAGGAACAGAAACTAGAACCAGCTTTTCAGAGTATAGAAATTATTATACATGTAACAACTGTACATTGTGACTAGGGATGAGCCAAACACCCACCCCGTTCGGTTTGCACCAGAACCTTTGAACGGACCGAACGTTCGCGCAAACATTTAGAACCCCATTGACGTCTATGGGACTCGAACGTTCAAATTCAAAAGTGCTCATTTTAAAGCCTAATATGCAAGTTATTGTCGTAAAACGGGTTTGAGAACCCGGGTCTTGCCCCAGGGAACATGTATCAATGGAAAAAAAAGTTTTAAAAACGGTCGTTTTTTTCTGGAGCAGTGATTTTAATGATGCTTAACCGCTTGCCGACCACCCGCCGCAGTTTTACGGCGGCAGTTCGGCTCTGCTGGGCGAGATCATGTATATCTACGTCATCTCGCCGAGCAGCCAACAGGGGCGCGCTCGCCCCTGACGCCGATGCGCGTGCCTGGCAGACGCGATCATCGCCGGGCACCCGTGATCGCTCGTTACAGAGCAAGAACCGGGAGCTGTGTGTGTCAGGGGGAGAAATGCCTGATTGTCTGTTCATACAATGTATGAACAGCGATCAGTCATTTCCCCAAGTCAGTCCACCCCCCCTTCAGTTAGAACACACCCAGGGAACATACTTAACCCCTTCCTCGCCCCCTAGGGTTAACCCCTTCCCTGCCAGTGGAATTTTTATAGTAATCAATGCATTTTTATAGCACTGATCGCTATAAAAATTCCAATGGTACCAAAAATGTGTCAAAAGGGTCCGAAGTGTCCGCCATAATGTCGCAGTACCGATAAAAATCAATGCTCGCCGCCATTACTAGTAAAAAAAAAATATTAATAAAAATGCCATAAAACTTTCCCCTATTTTGTAAACGCTATAACTTTTGCGCAAACCAATCAATAAACGCTTATTGCGTTTTTTAAATGAAAAATATGTAGAAGAATACGTATCAGCCTAAACTGAGGAAAACATTTTTTTATATATATTTTTGTGGGGTATTTATTACAGCAAAAAGTAAAAAATATTATTTTTTTTCAAAATTGTCGCTCTATTTTTGTTTATAGCGCAAACACTAAAAACCGCAGAGGTAATCAAATACCACCAAAAGAAAGCTCTATTTGTGGGGAAAAAAGGACGACAATTTTGTTTGGGAGCTACGTCGCACGGCCGCGCAATTGGCAGTTAAAGCGACGCAGTGCCGAATCGCAAAAAGTGGCCTGGTCTTTGACCAGCAATATGGTCCGGGGCTGAAGTGGTTAAAGTGAAAAAAACAAGAAAAATTCCTTTAAATATCGTACCTGCTGGGTGTCTATAGTATGCCTGTGAAGTGGCACGTGTTTAGAACTGTCCCTGCACAAAATGAGATTACTATAGGAAAAAGGTAATTTAAAACTGCTTGCGGCTTAAATGTAATGTCTGGTCCCTGTAATATGGATGAAAATCATTGAGAAAAATAGCATGGGTTTCCCCCAACTCCCCCCAGGTCATTACAAGCCCCTTTGGCCCTATATACTTTGAACAGCAGTATATAGGCGGTGAAAACAAGACAGGGACTGTAGGTTTGTTGTTAAGTAGAATCTGTTTGTAATTGTGAACTGGTACTTTTTTAAAGTGTAGCTCCAGCCATAAAATCTATTTTTAAGCTTTTCTGAAAACATAGAGAAGGGTTATCACCCCTGTAACATTTGTTTTGCTGTCTGTGTGCATCTGTTCAGAAGATTGCAATTCACTTTCTGTCCCAATGACAAATGATTTTTTGAAAATGTGGGTATTTTAGTGAAACAAGAACTGGTAATTAAGCATCAGTGGACAGGAGACACCTCTTATAGAAGAGAATTTCCCTTCCTAGAGGTAGATTTCCTCTCACTTCCTGTTGTCTCCTTCCGTTTGCAAGTAGGAGTCGTTTGTAAGTTGGATGTTTGAAAGTAGGGGCCTGCCGTATATACTCTGCATAAATTTGTGCCCTAGGTGTTGGTGTTGCCACAACACTTTAAGCCCTCACAGTTAGTCTTGGTGGGCGCTGGAACGCCCTGCTGTGTGAACTATTATATCAAGAACTGTAATTACATGCCATTGTTGAACAGTGGTAGAAAAATTGGGCCTTTGGTGCTGGTGCTGGTGCCACAACACTGTAAGTCTTCACAGTTACTCTTGGTGGGCGCAGGAATGGGCCCTGCTGTGAAATATTAGATCAAGAATTGTAATTACATGCCCAAAAATGTGGGCCTTTGTTGGTGGTGGTGGTGGTGCTGGTGCCACAACACTGCAACCCCTCACAGATACTCTAGTTGGAGCGCAGGAATTAGCCCGCTGCAAAGTATTGCATCAAACATTGTAATTGCACGCCCCTGTTAAACAGGGTCAGAAAAATTGGGCCTTAGGCACTGGTGCTGGTGCCACAACACTGCAACCCCTCACAGATATTCTAGTTGGAGCACAGGAATGAGCCTGCTGCAAAGTATTGCATCAAAAAATTTAATTACACGCCCCTGTTAAACAGGGGCAAAAAAATTGGGCCTTAGGCACTGGTGCTGGTGCCCAGAACCAAAAATGTTCTTACAAGCTATCAGCATGATCATTGAGGAGGAAAAGGATAGTCACTCAGCATAACAGGATAGTCACTCAGCATCAGCATAGGCAGTCTTGAAGGGATCTGACATTTCAAAAAAAATTATTCAGTTACATCAGCATCAGGTGCTTGGTAGCTGGTGGTGATACAAGCCTGATTCATTTTTATGAAAGTCAGTCAATCGACCGAGTCGGTGGAGAGGCGCACCCTGTGATCGGTTACAAAGCCTCCAGCAGCACTGAATGTGCTTTCTGAAAGAACGCTGGATGCAGGGCAAGCCAGTAGCTCAATTTCGTACTGTGCAAGCTCTGGCCAGTAATCCATCCTCAAGACCCAGTAAGCCAGAGGATTTTCGGTGGGAAAGGTGTCCAAGTCTGATCTTGCCCCTAGGTATTCTAGCACCATGTAAAACAGACGCTGGCGATGGTTGCTGGAACCGGTCATACCTTGGGGCTGCGGACTAAAAAATTGTCTGAACCCATCGCTCAGACAGCCACCTTCTCCATCGCTCCTTCTGTGACTGACCGAAGCCTCAGCAACACGTTGTCCAGGACCAGGATTTTGTAACCTCCCAGTATCTGGGAACGCGTTGCACAGACCTTTCTGCAAGGCCTCCCGAAGATGTTTCATCTTCTGCTCCCTCTGTGCTGGCAAGATAAGGTCCGCAACCTTACTCTTGTAACGTGGATCAAGGAGGGTTGCCAGCCAGTAATGATTCCTTTCCTTGATAGTACGAATAAGAAGATCCTTCTGCAGGCTTTGCAGGATCAGGGAGGCCATACAATGTAGGTTTGCTGAGGCATTTGGTCACTGGGTCACAGTGACCCAGTGACCCAGTGTCCTCTGGGTCACTGAGGACGACATGATCCGCAGCCACCTCGTCCCAGCCACGTACAAGTCCATGGGTTCCTTGGGACTGTAATTTATCCCTTGAAGACTGCTGCTGATGCTGAGTGCTAGGCTCCACCTCCATGCTGACACAATCCTCCTCCTCGTCCTCTTCCTGTGTGATAGGCGGGCAAGCAGGAACACTGTTTGGATAAAGGGGGCCTTGAGAGGTAAGGAAGTCCTCCTCTTCCTCCCTCTGTTCTGCCTCAAGGGCCCTGTCCATTATTCCACGCAGCGTGTGCTCCAACAGGTGAATAAGAGGGACAGTCTCACTGATGCATGTACTGTCACTGATCACCATCCTCGTGGCCTCCTCAAATGGTGACAGAACAATGCATGCATCCCTGATCATGGCCCACTGGCGTGAGGAAAAAAAACAAGCTCCCCTGACCCTGTCCTGCTGCCATATTGGCACAGATACTCATTGATGGCCCTCTGCTGCATGTGCAGCCGCTGCAGCATGGCCAACGTAGAGTTCCACCTGGTGGGCATGTCACAGATTAGGCGGTTCTTGGGCAGGTTGTATTCCTTTTGGAGGTCTGCCAGCCGAGCACTGGCATTATATGACCGTCGGAAATGCACACAGACTTTCCTGGCCTGCTTCAGGACATCCTGTAAGCCCGGGTACCTGCCCAAGAACTGCTGCACCACCAAGTTAAGGACATGAGCAAAACAGGGCACATGGGTCAGTTGTCCCTGTCGTAGGGCGGAGAGGAGGTTGGTGCCATTGTCGCAAACCACCATTTTTGGCTTAAGCTGGCGTGGCGTCAACCACCTCTGAGCCTGCCCCTGCAGAACTGACAGATCCTCTGGCCCAGTGTGGCTCCTGTCCCCCAAGCACACCAGCTCAAGCACCGCATGGCATCTCTTTGCCTGCATTCCTGCGTAGCCCCTTGAACGCCTACGGAGCACCGCTGGTTCCGAGGACACATCAGCACAGGAAAAGGCCACAGAGGAAGAAGAGGAAGGGGTGGAGGAGAGAGGTGTGTCACAACCAGTAGTAGCATTTTGGAGGCGTGGAGGCGGAACAACCTCCAACACTACTGTACCTTGTCCTGCATCCTTCCCAGCTGCCAGCAGAGTCACCCAATGTGCCGTGAAAGATAGGTAACGTCCCTGTCCATGCCTGCTGGACCATGAGTCAGCGGTAATATGCACCTTACCACTGACCGCCCTGTCCAGCGAGGCATGGACATTGCCTTTCACATGCCGGTAGAGAGCCTGAATCGCCGTTCCGTGAGGAAAAGTAGTGTTTGGGAACTTGCCACTGAGGTACCGCACATTCCACAAACTCACTGAATGGGGCAGAATCTACCAACTAAAAAGGCAGCAGTTGAAGTGCTAGCAATTTAGCTTAGCTAGCATTCAACTGCTGGGCATGTGGATGGCTGGGAGAGAACTTCTTTCGGCGCTGCAGCAGCTGGGGCAGGGAAATTTGCCTGGTACAATCTGCCATCAGTGTACCGATAGTAGATTGCCTGCAAGTACTTGGCTGTGACACACCTAATTCTACACCTTCAGTCCTATCAGTGCAGGCTTCAGAGAGGACTGAGGGTATAGTGGGGTTGGAGATCCCAGCTGATGAGGAGCAAGGGGAGCTCCACTTTGTTCTTTGGTGTGGGTCTTTGAGGTACGCTTGCCAATGAACTGCATGGCAGTTTAACATATGTCTGGTCAAGCATGTGGTGCTCAAGTGGGTGATGTTTTGGCCAAGCGAGATACGCTTGAGACATATGTTGCAAATAGCAGCAGTGCGATCTGATGCACTCGTCTCAAAAAAGGCCCACACCAAAGAACAAAGCCTGGAGGGCATCCTGCCTCATTGGAGATGTGCCTGTGCCTCCTCCTCCTCCTCCTCCTCTCTCCTATCAGGCACCCACATAGAGTCAGTGACCTCATCATCCCCTCCCTCCTCATCACTGTAGAAAACCTGGCAGTATGCTGCAGCTGGGGGAACATGACTGCCAAATTGCTGTCCTTCTTGGGCACCCCCTTTCTCTGGGCTCACGTTACTGCCTTCCTCTAGCTGTGTACCATCATTGGAGCCTTCAAAACGCTGCGCATCCTCATGCAGAATGTACCCAACACTGTGGTCAAACAGTTCGGGGGACTCCTCAGGAGGACATGGTGGGTCTAGGGAAGGAGTGACTGATGCCATTGAGCAGAGGCAAGAGGACGCCTTGGCAGCTGCTTTGCCAGGCAAAGCAGCCTGAGCCTGGGTGAGAGAGGATGAGGAGGATGAGGGTGGCTTGGTCTTCGGCATGCTGCGGCTAAACACGGCCAGCTGCCGAAAAAAAGGACGAGCGTGTCCCACGGCCACGTGCTGATGAGGATGCGCCGTGTCCACGACCAGCACTGTTGCCTCTAGACGCAGAGCCTGCTTGCCCTCTTTTATCGGCTCGTCACTCTCTGCCTCTCCTTGTTGTCCTTCCAGACATACTAATGGCCTGCACACTGCAGAGAACTACGTAGCTTTAGGTGAACACTGCAGAGGATACAGGCAGTACACACACCACTTAACTTTAGGTGCAAACTGCAGAGGACACGGGCAATACACACCATGTAGCTTTAGGTGCAAACTTCAGAGGACACGGACAGTACACACCACGTAGCTTTAGGTGCAAACTGCAGAGGACATGGGCAGTACACACCACGTAGCTTTAGGTGCAAACTGCAGAGGACATGGGCAGTACACACCACATAGCTTTAGGTGCACACTGCAGAGGACACAGGCAGTACACACACCACGTAGCTTTAGGTGCAAACTGCAGAGGACACAGGCAGTACACACCACGTAGCTTTAGGTGCAAACTACAGAGGACACGGGCAGTACAAACCACTTAGCTTTAGGTGCAAACTGCAGAGAACACGGACAGTACACACCACATAGATTTAGGTGCAAACTGCAGAGGACACAGGCAGTACACACCACATAGCTTTAGGTGCACACTGCAGAGAACACAGGCAGTACACACACCACGTAGCTTTAGGTGCAAACTGCAGAGGACACGGGCAGTACACACCACGTAGCATTAAGTGAAAACTGCAGAGGACACAGGCAGTACACACAACGTAGCTTTAGGTGCAAACTGCAGAGGACACGGGCAGTACACACCATGTAGCTTTAGGTGCACACTGCAGCGGACACAGGCAGTACACACCATGTAGCTTTAGGTGCAAACTGCAGAGGACACAGGCAGTACACACCACGTAGCTTTAGGTGCAAACTGCAGAGGACATAGGCAGTACATACCACGTAGATTTAGGTGCAAACTGCAGAGGACACAGGCAGTACACACCACGTAGCTTTAGGTGCACACTGCAGCGGACACGGGCAGTACACACCACGTAGCTTTAGGTGCAAACTGCAGAGGACATAGGCAGTACATACCACGTAGATTTAGGTGCAAACTGCAGAGGACACAGGCAGTACACACCACGTAGCTTTAGGTGCACACTGCAGCGGACACGGGCAGTACACACCACGTAGCTTTAGGTGCACACTGCAGAGGACACATTCAGTACACACCACATAGCTTTAGGTGCACACTGCAGAGGACACAGGCAGTACACACCATGTAGCTTTAGGTGCACACTGCAGAGGACACAAGCAGTACACATACCACGTAGCTTTAGATGCAAACTGCAGAGGATACGGGCAGTACACACCACGTAGCTTTAGGTGCAAACTGCAGAGGACACGGGCAGTACACACCATGTAGCTTTAGGTGCACACTGCAGAGGACACAGGCAGGCAGTACACACACCATGTAGCTTTAGGTGCAAACTGCAGAGGACACAGGCAGTACACCATGTGAGAATACTGCAGCTAGCACAATCACCTGCCTGCCAGTAAATTAGGAAGAGCGGATCTAGCTATACTATACAGTGTATAAATATATATACAACACCTGGGATGCATATATATCCTCTACGCACTGTAACTTTAACTGACTAGCCTGCCTGCTCTATCTACCTAGAAAAAATGACACTCTCCCTCTCTTAACCTCCGCAACACACTACACAAGGCTGACCTGCAGGTGGCCTTTTATAGTGTGGGGTGTGTACTAAACCCCCTGAGCCATAATTGGCCAAAGCCACCCTGGCTTTGGCCAATTATGGCTCTCCGTTTTTTGCAAGCTGCAGCAATGCACTGTGATGCCGCAGTGAATTATGGGCCATAACACGCCACTCGAATTTGGCGCGAACGGGCCGTAACGTTCGTATTTCGTCGAACATACGATGTTCGAGTCGAACATGAGTTCGACTCGAACACGAAGCTCATCCCTAATTGTGACACCTACAGGCCAGAAGTATCGCCACTACGCCACCCAATCTGGCCATGAACAGTTCGATTATGGAATGTTCTCTAGGCTCTACATGACTGCGACAGACATCTCTTGCCTAAACTTTCTAAAGAGGAGAGTCACTACTATTTCACCCCCCTCCCCTCAGAAATGCTAAAAAGTCTGCAATGTACTTCTTCTCTATTCTTCCAATGTGAACCACAAGAGTCAGGAGATTTCACATGGAGGGAGATCTCAGTTTTGCATACAGCTTCAATATAAATCCTTGGTCAATGTCATTGTTGAGCTTGACAAATCAGCTTGATGAATGTTATCAAATCTTCCTTTTAGGATTTATCTAAATTTAAAATACATGTTAGGATGTTAGTTTTTGTCCTAAATATTTCAGTCCGTTTTCATTCCACAAAAATGTTTACAATGAAAATGCTTTCAGGAAGCGTGGAATCATATAATATTACATTATTATTATTGTTATGTCTGCATGGAAAGACTTGGTTAGTGAAGCAGTGTAAGATTTCATTAAAGGTGCAATTTAAATACCATTGGTATAACCAAAACCTCTAGCACTGCTAATCAAAAATGATTGACTTATTTTTTTCCCTCACATGGAAATATTTAGAATATCATAAAAATACAACTTAAAATGTACCTGTAATGTAAAGAAAAACTCCAAGTAAAATTTTTTATAAATATTTCAACTGAAAAGATATTTTCCTATGTATGCTTTCTATTGTTCAATGCAGTACTTGACAAATGCCATAATTTTTTAAATATGCTTTTATGGGTTCTGGACCACAGTCTAGCCATTACACTTATTTATATAAAAAATAAAATAGACCTATTTTCCCTGTGAAACTGCATATACATTCACTTTGTGTGAATACTCGCAAAATCAAATCTTATTAGGCTATTTTCTCTCCAGGTTGGATGTTATAGCACAGTGTTTCTCAACTCCAGTCCTCAAGGCGCCCCAACAGGTCATGTTTTCAGGATTTCCCTCAGATGAAAGGCTGTGGTGATTACTAAGGCAGTTAAACTGATCAAATCACCTGTGAAAAAAAATGGAAAGCCTGAAAACATGACCTGTTGGTGCGCCTTGAGGACTGGAGTTGAAAAACACTGTTATAGCATATGATAGCATAGTACACATGGGCGGAATGTCGGATGGCATCAGCCGTTTCAGTAGAAAACGGTCGACATTCAGGCTGTGTGTATTACAGTTAGCAGTTCGGCCATCTTCTGTCGAAGTGGCATGACCCAAAAGTCTGCTGATTGGCTCCTGATCAGTGCTCTCAGCCAATGGCCAATAGCTTAGAGCACTGACCAGAGTGTTCTGGCGGGGGGCTGTCCCCCTTTCAGAACACAGTAGAACAGCAGGGGAGCTTGCTGTACTAATGTTGCATAGTTAGTTCTTTGGCTCCTCCAGAGCTGTCAGTTTTTCTTCGTTCAGCCCTGCTACTGGTGTGTACTAGGCTTTAGGAACATGGTGCATTACAGCTGTAGATGGAACTTATGATCCTAGTACTGTAAATAAGGCCTTATCCACCATTCATGAACAGCTTTTTACTGACACGGGCAAGTTACTTATATCATGTAGGAATGCATGGTTAGTTGGGTTTCCACAAATGGATAGAGATAATGGGAATGATATGTGGGATACTCCTTTTATCAGATTTGTGTCATCAAGGGACCACCTTATCCAATATAAACTCCTTCTCAAGGTGTATTTGACTCCAGCTAGATTAGCTAGGTTTTCCATTCTCAGGCCTCTAATTGCTGGCATTGCTCCTCTTTGCAGGCTGACTTTATTCACATTTTTGGGATTGCGCAGCTATTCGGAAATTTCGTCTGGAAGTAGTGTAATGAATTCAGGTGGTCAAAACAATACATATTGAACCTTTAGTATACATTTGTCTACTGGACCTGGTGGATTCCTTAGCTCAAAGGAAGGAAGGAAGGTGATACATACCTTACTCTCCTTGCTGTTATATTACACAAGGTAAATTATTATCCAATAGTGGAAAAAACCTGTGGCTCTGACTACTCAAGCTTAGAAAGCATTAATTAATAAAACCTTACCTTTATGTAAAGCCACTTATGCCAGCAGAGGTGTGCCAGCTAAATACGATAAGGTGTGAGGTGGTTGGGTTAATGATATTGTCAACGGTATCTGATTAACTGTATGTGTTTACTATGTTATCTTCTCCAGTGCACTTTTTTGGGGGATGCTGTGACTTGCTATGCCTTAGGAAGTCCTGACTGGCTCTTTTGGAAATAGTGGCCCAGATTCAAGTAGATTTGTGCTTTATTTGCGCAGGCACAGGGCAACGATTTTGCCCTGCGCCCACGCAAATATTTTGCGCTGCCCTCGATTCACGGAGCAGTAGCTCCGTAAATTGCGAGGGCGCGCCGGCAAAATTGCCCGGCGTAAGCGCGCGCAATGTAAATGATCCCGCTGGGGGCGGGAATCATTTAAATTAGGCGCGCTCCCGCGCCGAGCGTACAGCGCATGCTCCGTCGGGAAACTTTCCCGACGTGCATTGCGGCAAATTAAGTCGCAAGGACGTCATTTGCTCCAAAGTGAACGTGAATGGCGTCCAGCGCCATTCACGATTCACTTACGCAAACGACGTAAAATTCGAACGTCGCGACGCGGGAACGTGGGTATCCTATAGAATTGCCTGCAAAACCCGACGTACGCAAACTACGTAATTTGCGTACGCAGGGCTCGCGCAACGTTGTGAATCGGTGTTAGTATGCAATTTGCATACTATACACAGATCACAATGGGAACGCCCCCTATCGGTCATCACTAGAATGCAGCCTAAAATCTGCGTGGCATAAGAGCCTTATGCCACGCAGATTTTAGGCTGCAGTCGGCGTAGCGATGTTCCTGAATCAGGAGCATTCGCTACGCCGGAGCAAGTAAGCAATTGCGCCGTGTAACCTATGGTTACACAGGCGCAATTGCTTCTTGAATCTGGGCCAGTGTCTTTTTTTGACTATCAGTGGGTATGGCTGTCCTTATTTTTGTACCATTGAATTGCACTATCATGGAGACGCAATTCTTTTCAAATTGTGACAGCGGGTGTAGGGAGAGAGTCCCCCACCAGCTGTCACGTGGGGAATCGGGGGGAGAGGGGATGCATGCTGAACATGTTACACCCTAAAAACGTGTGTAACATGTGGAGAAAGGTGAACTTAGCTTTTAAGTAATTTTTTAACGTTGATCTCTCATTTGACACCCTCTAATACTAATTCCTCGTACACACGACCGGTTTTCCCGACGAGAAAACTGTAATTTTTTAGATTGGTCGAGAAAACCGGTCGTGTTTATGCTCCATAGCAGTTTTCCCCATGAGAAAAAATATTCGAACCTGCTCTATTTTTTCCCATCGTGTTTCCCATCATTCTTTTTCTCGTTGCGAAAACCGCTCGTGTGTATACTTTTCTAAGGGGGAAAAAACGCGCATGCTCAGAATCAAGTATGAGACGGGAGCGCTCGTTCTGGTAAAACTAGCGTTCGCAATGGAGATAGCACATTCGTCACGCTTGAACGGACTGAAAAGCATGAGGCTGAAAAGCACAAATCGTCTCTCACCAAACTCTTACTAACACAAGGATCAGCAAAAGCAGCCCAAAGGATGGCGCAATTTAATTGTAACGTCTCCTTTATAGTGTCGTCGTACATGTTAGACGTCACCCCGCTTTGGCCGAGCGTTTTTTTTTTACTGAACGTGTGTATGCAAGGCAGGCTTGAGAGGAATCACGTCGGGAAAAACATCGGGTTTTGGCATGTCAGGAAAACCGGTCGTGTGTACAAGGCATTATAGACATTTTTTGGGGATGTGTATATATATATTTAGCAAACTTCTAAAATTTGTGAAATGTTCAACACAGAGCTGCTAGTTGTCCTCTTGAGTTTGCAGCACCATATACTCCCTCATACAGGGAAATGTCACTAATGCTCCTAAGTCTCGCAAGACTTGGTGGCTTTCTTTTTACAAGCCACTGGCATCACATTACCATAGTAACCAATGAACAATAACAAGACTTGCTTGCATGCATGCATTTTCTGTTACCATAGTAACATATGTACGTTGCAACCAGAGATGAGAATAACAATTTACTCAAGCTGGGATTCAATACAGACTTGCTCAGCGTGAATATCTAAGTATTTTAGTTTGTGCATGAAAATGTGCTCCAGTTTTAGTTTCTTTCGCCATTTAGCTAGTTCTCTAAGGCCCCATACACACGACCGAACATGTCTGCTGAAACTGGTCCGTGGACCAGTTTCAGCAGACATGTTCTGTCGTGTGTACGGCCGACCGGACAGGTTTTCAGCGGACATTTGTCCAGCCGACCATTTTCCAGCGGACAAATGTTTCTTAGCATGCTAAGAAACATGTCCGCTGGAAGCCTGTCCGTCGGACATGTTCGGTCATCTGTACAGACTCACCGTACATGTCCGATCGGCCGCCATCCCTCGCATGCGTCGAAGTGATTCGATGCATGAGTGGAAGCATTGAACTTCCAGGGCCGCGCACGTCGCCGCGTCATCGTCGCGGCGACGGCGCGACCACGTCACCGCGTATCGTGTACGCGCGGATTTCTATCTGATGGTGTGTACAACCATCAGACAGAAATCCGGCGGACCAATTTCAGCAGACAGTCCGTCCGTGTGTACGAGGCCTTAGAGTGTTCTGCAATGACCCTCCTTATCTTTCCCTGTGCTGTCATAGGCTTAACCAGCCAATCATAAAAGTGTTCCCATTCACACAATATGCCTTAATTTCGATTTATCTTTCTTTTCTTTTAGATGTTTCTCAGGAGGAAGTGTCATGACTGACTGCAATGTTTTCTTGAACAATGTTAGAGTCAGCCTTTCCCAAGTCTGTCCTCTTTAACATATAATGCAAAGAAGCCCAGCTTCTACACCTTCAACCATCTGTTAGGACAGACCAGGGATGGGCCATCCATTAAGGGTGCATAGGCGCCGCCCCCTCTAACACGCCATACCCAATATGGTTAATGGATAGATTCATGCATAGCAGGAATCTATGGCTGCCACTGCCACCCTCTATTCAGTTGTCCAGCCCCTTTTAGGACGCCGGGCACCTGAATTACAGCGGCAGGGGTGTTTTTTTGAAGTCCAACCTTGTGAGCTGCCAAGCTAAACCTAAAATAACATAATTAAAAAAAATCAGCTGCCCGCACTTCCCACACTTCCCCAAAATGTGATAGCACAAGTATATACAGTATATAACACACTGTGCAGCGCTAAAAAGAAATACTCATCAATCAAAAACCAAGTGCCATAAGCTCTAATTGGCTTCAAAATATGGTGGACTCAGGCTGCGTACACACGATCGGTCAAACCGATGAGAACGGTCTTATGGACCGTTTTCATCGGACCAAACCGATCGTGTGTACGCGGCATCAGAGTCACCCAGGTGTGTTGAAAAAGCAATTGATTATTTGCTTTTCTAACACTGAATCGCCTCTCCGCCAATCAGGAAGAACAGGTCTGTTACCCACATTTCTCACATTTCTCGGTTCTCTTTTCTGAAAATTGGCACCAGGTCTTGCCCTTCAGGATCACCCCACCGAGAAGAGTTTGCTACAATGCAGACACTGTTCACAAGGACAGGACAAGAGAGTAGTCATATCTAGGTAGGGGTCCTGGTGGACAACAAGCAAGACAGTAGCCAGAACAATCTGATTTAGCAACAAATAGGCAACTGGCAGGTAAGTATTAGTGAAATCTAACTCCTAGGTATCCAGCAATTAAACACAGTGCCAGCCACTTCAAAGACTGGTACATAGATAACCTTCTGGTCGGTGGACACACACCCAGCATTGTTTCTGCCAACTCTGAAAGTCCTAAAGGTAGTGGAGGTCCTAGGAATGCTGTAAATCCAGAAAGACCTGGCAGCGATACTGTGTGTACTAGAGGGCCTAGGAATCCCAAAAATCCTGGAAGACCCATCAGGGATCCTGCAAATAATGTAACAGTTATACTATATGCTCTTTGAGGAAAGCTGCCTCACTCTTGAAGTGATGAAGTTATCTCCCATATGCAGGAATTAAAGAACATAGGATCAATACATACTGTGTATATCCATGTTGAATGAAGTGTATCTTCTAATGGAATTTGTATTTGGCACAGGCAAAACAAAGCAATCATTTTATGACTAGATGTTATCCTGTACTTTCCTTATATGGATACAATATTGTCCAAGTTGCTAAAGCAGCCTTTCTCAACCTTTTCAACACAGAGGAATCCTTGAAATAACTTTCTGGCCTCAGGGAAGATCTGCTAAAAATTACTATATCTATAACTTAGGATACATTAGTGTGAATGCTCCTTATTAGAGATGGACTGCCGGTTCGCCAGGCGGTCGTTTCGTGGCGAATGTTCGTTGTTCGCGGTCCGTCAAACCATCGGACATCTGGCGATGTTCACGGCGGTCTGCAATGTTACATGGGTAAGAACTTTGACCTATGACACATCCATCAGGTGGTGCAGGACAGCCAATTAAGACATTTCAGCACATGGACCTTATAAATACACCTGATCTTGCGGCGATCTTACATTCTGCTGTTTGTCAGTGTAGGAAAAGGGTGCTTTGTTTGGAGCAGGGACAGGCTGTATTATTTCAAATAGCTATCTAAAGGTCCACAAAAGTCCTTTTAAGGACTGGTATAGGCGTGCTACTTGCTTTAGTATATAGGTGTCTAATACATTCATATACTTTTTGTCAGTGTAGGGCGAGGTTGGCGTTTCCAGCAGGGACAGCGTTTAGTGACACAAATCGCTACCTACTAGGTCCACAAAAGTCCTTTCAAGCACTGGTATAGGTGTGCTACTTGCTGTGCACTGCAGTATATAGGTGTAATATACACTTATAATATACTTTTGAATATAGAAAGCATATTATAGTGGATTTCATTTGTATTGTGCAGCATTGTGACTGGCGGTGTAGTTGGTTACTGCTGGATTTTTGCCTCTTTCGCTGCGTTTCCTCTGCTACACACATTAAAAAAAAAAATGGTGAAATAAACCAGTGGCCCCCCAAAACGACAGATTTTGTTATATACAGTACCTTCTTCCACATATACTGCGCTTCTCTAGAGACTTTTGTCACTGGGTCATTTAAAAAATTACAGGCAGAGGAAGAGGCAAGCCCTTCAGCAAGGGTGGTAGGGGTAGGGCAGGAGCACCAGGCCAGGGCCAAAGTGGGAAGTGGCACAATGTTTGTTCAATTACGTCAAAGGACACACCAGACTTGGTTGAGTGGCTCGCCACCAACACCACTACCACCACCACCACCACCATATACCCTCCGCTTGAGTCACAGGAATTATTTTCCGATCCATCAGAAGACATTTCGGATGCGCAGCCATTCTTGGCATTGGATCAGGAAGAGGAGGTAGCAACAGCCAGCACTCAGCAGTCTGACAACAGTACTCAGATCAGCCCAAGGAGGTTGGTGCCCGCTGTTGCTGCCTACTCCGAGATCTCTACTGTTAGTGATGGGGAAGGTGGAGTTGATGATGACTTGTCTACAGACATCACGTGAGTACCCACAAGAGAGGAAGAGGAGGGGAGTTCAGAGGGACAGATGGACCAACTTATGGGGAGGAGAAGCAAACCGAACTTACATTGCACAGGAGGGACAAAGCAGACTCCTAATGTATCAGGAGCGAGCCATCAACCATGTACGGTCACATCTGGCGCTCCCAGGCCCATGGCTCCGCTGTGTGGGCTTTTTTTAAGTGTCCGCTGCAGACAATAGTGTTGCCATCTGCAGCCTTCGCAGTCAACGCATAAGTCGTGGTAAGCCCAACACTCACCTAGGGACGATCGCCTTCCATCACTGAGCCCAGTAGGAGCAACGTCATCAGAACCCACAAAGCCACACTCCAGGCTCTCTCCATCCAGCCTCTTCTCTTTCTCCATCTCCTTCCCTTCTATGCTCCCAATTGTCCTCCACTCCACCTGCCATCATGCCTTCCTCATGTTTTTCTGCAAAAAGGCAGGCTTCCGTGGCCCAAATGTTCAATCGTAAAAAAAAAGATGACGCTTGATAACCCTCTTGCCCAACGGTTGACCACTGGCTTGTCGGAACTGATAGCCCGCCAACTACTGCCATGTAAACTGGTGGAGTCGGAGGCCTTTCGAAAATTTGTGGTCATTGAAACACCACAATGGATGGTCCCAGGAAGGAAATGTTTTCCACAGAAAGGCAT
This sequence comes from Rana temporaria, assembly GCF_905171775.1. Classification (NCBI taxonomy): domain Eukaryota; kingdom Metazoa; phylum Chordata; class Amphibia; order Anura; family Ranidae; genus Rana; species Rana temporaria. The sequence continues at coordinate 244,951,247 of NC_053492.1, forward strand.
CCCAGAGCTATATGGCCATATTCAGCGGCAAGTGAATGTATCTCTGGCACACAGTGTCGGTGCCAAGATACATCTGACCAAAGACACGTGGTCTAGCAAACACGGGCAGGGAAGGTATATAACTTTCACTGCCTACTGGGTGAACCTTCTGACGCCCGTCAAGCATGTAACCCATGGCACCCATGTAGATTTAGTTTTACCGCCACGGATTACATGCAGGCCTGACTCCTCATTTTCCGATGCTACCGTCTCAAGATCCCCAGAACCTATTCGACATGCCAGGTGAGACGTTGCCATGCTGTGCTGCATCTGTTGTGCCTGGAAGACAAGAGCCACACTGGTCCTGCACTCCTTACAGCTTTGCGTTCACAGGCAGATCAGTGGCTAACACCGCTCAATTTGACAGTTGGTAAAGTGGTGTGCGACAACGGTGCCAATCTGCTGAGTGTGCTGAAACAGGGCAATACCAAGAATGGATAGTTTTCGGGATGTGTGTAGGAGTTAAAAAAGACTGATGTGCATGGATACTATATCAGGGAATAATAATCTTGAGCCTGGACCAGCTCTGTGATGTGCTTCAGCCCATTTCTTACTTTTGATTTCTTCTAAACATAATAAATACAAAGTTCTTTTTGGAAGTTGTCTATTTCTGACCAATAGCAGTTTTTAACATAGTCTTTTGTAACCAAGCAACACAGCATAAACCACAATAGCTATTTTCACCTTGCTTGCTCAAATTATGTACTACTTATAATGTACTATTCTTTCTTTCTAAACTAGACATCTTTAGAAAACATTTGTTATCACTTCAGCATTCTAAGCAAACAATGTTTTACAGATATACTTTAGTGTGTTATAAAATGCCCATATTCCACCAAAACAATCTTTTGATAAAAAAATTGTGAAAAAAGGAAGTGTGTGGGGAACAGCCCACTGTACCTGTCATTAGTTTTGTATATATATTTTCTAGTTCTGTACATAGCTTTCTTGTTGCTGGTACCACATATTTTAATGTGAACATTGATGACTCTAATAACAAAAAACAAGTCTTCCTTTAGTGAGTTTGGTTTTGAGATGGGGGAGACATCCAGCTTGTCGGTTATGTTTAGAATGCTATCCACAACCAATAAACAAAATGTTGCGTAAAAGGGTGCCAAGCATTACAAAATGATGTTTATGTCCAGCTTTTCGTTAAGGCTGGTGGGTGTCATAGAGTTTAGTTTATAAATCCAGTATGTCTCCTGATTGCAAAGTGTGCACAATATTTCAGCTTTAGGGAGACTTGGGGGGGGGTTGTTTTCTATGGAAAATACCCTTGGTCCTTCTGTACTTTTTGGAAATACAAAGTTACTAAGTCTCATATACCTCTGTCCGATAAAAACTTACAAAGAAGTTCACATAATGACACTTTCAAATGGGAAGCCAAATTACTGTGGGAAAGGCTGAGTTCTTGGGGGCTGTCTTGCTTTTGTCTATCTGTTATTGTGGTAAAACCAAGAAAGCTTAGACTTCTGTAGTGCATCAATGCTTTACTAAATAGAAAAGCTAATGAGAAAAAATAAGTACCTGATCCTTTACACCAAGTGTCAGTACAAAAATAACAGCGCTGAAAGAATAAACTAATATTCTACTACATATACAATAATGTGCATAAATTACACAAACATGCAGAATAAATATATGAAAATATATAAATATATATCACAAACATGCGATTGGATATAAATAAATAAATTGAGCCCGTGATACGACTAAATGATGTGAAGTAGCAAAAAAAGTTCATAAGGTAAAAGAACAGTGATCGTTCCAATCTTCAAGGACTTCCACCACACCTCAAGTGTTTAGTGCTCCAGTCACCCATCAAAATGGCCACTCACCGCAACAATATGCCTTACACTCTCGTGCTTGGCTAATGAGCATATACCACAAATCTCTCCGATGTGTCACCAATTTGCATGATCCAGTGATAAGATCCACAGATTTTCCAAACGAATACAAAAAAGAGGAGAGTGCACAATAGTGTAAAAACGTTTAACCAGTTTAATAAAAACACTCAGTACAAGCTCCAAAAGTTGCACTCACAAACTAAATTAAAATGCAGACAGTGAATCACAGCAGCAAACGTGTTTTCTCAAAAATCCTTAGATGACAAACGGTGGTCACGGCGGACCCACGATCAACCAGACACTCTCACCGCAATCCTGGCACTGCACCCCACTCGAACGGAACTTGCTTGCTCGGAAAACCAAACAGCCAAAAAGTTAAACACTACTTGTCCTTAGCGTGTCACGTAGTTTCAAATGCTTATTTGGCCACGCCCCTAGGGTAAAAGTTGCCATTCTGCCCCTGCTGTGATCCATTATTTTTTTTTTAAATTTAACCTTCAAACTTCATTCACATAGTATTTTAGAGTCAGCTGCAGCAAGAATACAGCAGGTTCCTGCGGGTGGATTGACAGGCAGATGCAGATAGTTGCACCCACTCAGCCTATACAAAGCAACGACAGGCTGACCGCAGCTGTCCATTGTTAGTCGGATGTAATTGCATGTAGAACAATTACCTGTGGTTAGGGACAGATGATCCCTTCTGCATGCAAAACAGCTGTTGTCAGCCTGCCATTGCTTTGATACCCCAGATGATGTCCTAGCGGACAAAATACGTCCTAGTGGACTCCATTGTTGTCACATTTTATACAAAGCGCTTGAATATCATCACAAATTTAAGTGTTCTGACTTCATTAAACTTTTGATATGTAATATAGAGATACGCTATGTGGCCATTTTTTCTTCTATTATATGATATGACACAACCCTTCTACATCTATTTGGTATTCCCTGGACCATCATTTTCTATGAGACAACCCACTAGGAAGTCACCTTTCCCTGAGATTTTCTCTATACTGCTGGTGTTTTGTCATCTCTGGCACAGCATCCTGAAGTCCATAGGATCGCCCAAATTACATCGTGGTCCCACTACGCAAGCCTTTTTGACCCATCTAGGGTTCATACATTCTGGTAAGCCTTTTACCTGTGGGTGGTTCCCTTCACTTCATCACTTATTCACTTGCACAGATCTGCATGGTTTTAAGTCGTCACCATATTTTGAACTTTGTCAACACCGAAGTTCGATCACTCTAAGGACAGATAGGGCCAGATTCACAGTGGACTTATGACGGCGTATCTCCACGTACGCCGCCGTAAGTCCGAATGTGAGCCGTCGTATCTATGCGCCTGATTCTTAGAATCAATTACGCATAGATTTGGCCAAGATACGAGCGGCGTAAGTCTCCTATGCCGTCGTATCTTGGGTGCATATTTACGCTGGCCGCAAGGGGCGCTTCCGTAGATTTACGCATCGAATATGTAAATTAGGTAGATACGCCGATTCACGAATGTACTTGCGAATGTACTTGCGCCCGCTATGTCGTTTACGTTAGGCTTACGTCCGGCGTAAAGTTAGCCCTGCTATATGAGGCCAATGCAAAGTATGGACGTCAGCAAGCGTATCTTTTTTTTTTTGCATTTTTGCACCTGTTTTGGATTTTCTGCATATAGACTTTCATAGTGTGCTTATGGGGACATTTCTATTTACATTGTTCACTATCAATATTTGAGCACTTTATTTATCAAGTTTTTACATATTTTTTCATTTTAGTTTTCACATATTTATCTATTTATTCATTTATATATTTTGATTAGCGCTACACTTTTTTTGTTTCCACATTGTTGCAATTTGTCTACTTTGTCTACTTTGTATCAGCAGCTTACCCTTAAGGCAGCACGGAATTATTCTGTATACCATTGCTTTGTACTGCTTGAGCAGCTGCAACTATCCATATCTGCATGTGAATTCATCTGCATGAATCTGTTGGATTCTTGCTGCAGTTGGCACTAAAAATACTGTGGGAATGAGGCCTAAATTAACTGGTGGCAATTTCTATTTACATTTTAGTAGCCCAACATAAGTGTCGCAGTTTACACAGTCCTGCATATGCAAAACAAATCATATATGCGTGCTAAACTATGTATATTCAGATCAACATGACATACTAATAGAATTAGCATTCATTCTAAATAATATCTCCCAAGTGAAAAAAACAGGAATACCCCTGAGTTAGCCATGTGTCCTTGTGGCGTAACGCATAGGGGAGGGGCAACTAGACGCACTGTATTCAAATTTGGAACTTACACATGGATCACAAGCAGATGCAGTGTCATGAGTATAGAGGTTTTAAATGCTATTAAAGGAGGTGCACTGGAGCACCCAACTAATGCGAGCAGTACTTGTTTGGAATAATAAAAGCAATTGCACTATACGATGTAAGCACTAATGGCATCCTTTTTCTCATACACATGATTTGGATCACACTGCACAGAGCCAATGGGGAGCACGAGTGTATTATATAGACATATACATGGTACATTCAGAAAGGCACTGAGATAAGCATTTGGATACATAGAAGCACGGCATAATTAAATCACAATCACAGATGCAATGCACGTTAATAGACTATTTGTTGATCACCTGAATATAAAGTTTTTATGAATTTTTGGATCTTGTGGATATATTCCTTGTATATAGGAAATGTATGCACTGTATGAATTGGAGATAAACACAGTGGCCCAGATTCACGTAGATCGGCGCATCTTTATACCGGCGTAGCGCATCTCATATGCGCTACGCCGACGTAATTTAGAGAGGTAAGGTCTGTATTCTCATAGCAAATGCGTCCAATTTTGCGCCGGCGTAACGGCAATTCGTTGGCGTAAGCCGGCGTAATTCAAAGTAGGAAGGAAGTGGGCGTGATCCATTTAAATGAAGTGTGACCCCATGCAAATGAAGGGCCGAACGAACGGCGCATGCGCCGTGACGTGATCGTATGTCCCGCGCCTTTCTCTGCGCATGCTCACAACTACGCCCGGCGTAAACCCTGAGATACGCCGGCCCACCGTTTACGCCCAGGGCATAAATACGCCCAGACATGCGCCCGTCGAGTGCAAAAGTACACCCGTCTGTTTGTTAGTGGTGTAAGTGCTTTTGCTGTCTTCCTTTGTGCCATGTCTGCTCGTCGCAGTGATAGGAGGAAGAAGAACTTCTCCCCAGAGGAGAGGGCCATTATCATATCGGCCATGGAGAAGTATGATGCTCGCCTCCATGGGGCACAAAGTAAAGACACCAGCAAGGGGAAGAGGGATGAGATCCTGATGAGGATCACCACCCAGGTCAATGCCCTTGGGAATGAGGTGAGGAGGCCCAAGGACATTGTTAAAAAAATGAACAACCTGCGTAGGAGGGTCAAAGAGAAGCTGGGCAAGATGAGGAGGCATGCCAGCGCCACTGGAGGTGGACCAGCCTCTACTCTTAGACTGACTCCTGAGGAGCAGGTGGTTGCCCGGTGCCTTGAGAGGGAGCAAGTGGAGGGAGTGGAGGGCTATGACTCAGTTGAGCCGGCCTTGAGGACAGGTAAGTGCGTTTTTTCTCCTATCTGGTGTGTAGCATGTGAGGGAGTGGAAGGGAACATGTGACAAGTGTGTGGGTCCTCCAACATGTAAATGTTTTGTGTCATGCACAGATGTCCAGGAGGGAGCTGGGCCATCATCTGCCTCTGCCCGTCCCACACCATCATCCCCTGAGCATCGTGCCCCTGACCCCCTGGGAAGTCAAGAGACATTGGTGGAGGGGAGTGCCCAGACCTCCAATGAAGAGGTGGTTGAGGATGATGAATGAATGAAAAACTTATATAGCGCAGCACATGCGAACTGAATCGCCTCTGGGCGCTTGATGTTTCGTGTCTCATGACATCAAAAGAGCAGAGTTTTGATCTGTCTTCTGAAAGTCAGGTGGTTTTCCTCCAACCGAACGCTGGTTGGTAAAGCATTCCATAGTCTCGGACCTTGAAAAGCAAACCTTCTTTCTCCTTTGGACTTGTATTTGGTTTTTGGCACCTTGACCAGATTTTGGTCAGTGGATCGCAGAACGCGATTAGAATTGTGAGATTCTATCTTGTCGCAAAGATATTGCGGCGCCTTCCCATGGATGCACTGATGTGGTCCCTATGGGTGAGGAGGTGTGCCTGTATTTGGAGGAATCCTCCCTCTCGGCTGAGCCGTCGCGGACGTCAAGCCCCATCTCTTTCAGCCCCTCAGGATCCATCCCCAACACACCCACTCCCTCAAGTGCCTCCCCGTATGCCAGGCCTCAAGCCTCTCCTGGCCCCAGGAAGGCTACCAGGAAGACCAGGGGGGTTCCTGAGTTCCTTCCGGAACATTTAACCAGGGCACAGGACTCCCAGACCCGCCATATTGGTGAGATGGCCGTGGAGATGCAGCGTGTGGCAGACAGCCTGGCCTCCCCGGGCAACATAAATGACGCCTTTCAAGATCTCTCTGGCAACAGTGTAGCGGTGATCACCTGCCTGGGGGAGCTGCAGGCCACAACGGCTACCCTCGTGGCAGAGGTGAGGTCCCTGACAGAGGCCGTACAGGGCAACACAGCTGCAATTGAGGGGGAGGGGAGGCAGTCGTGGCTGGTGCAGGCAGACACAAATACCATTCTCACCCACATTGCCGTGGCTTTAGAGGGCAGGCCTCCAGCTAGGGAGAGACCAGGGGATGCTCCTCCACCTGATGCCCCCCCCACCTGAGCCTTCTACCAGGCAATTATGGAGCCGTGGCTGTGGCAGCAGGCTTGGCCCACGACAGGGCAACTGGTTTTTTGGTTTTGCCTTTTTTTTGCTCTGGTGAAGAGCGTTTTTGTTTATTTTTCCTCAGGTCATGAGGTTTGTTTATTTTTCCTCAGGTCATGAGTTTTTTTTTTTAATTACTGCACACGGTGAGGCGTGCAGATTATAGTGTGACTGGTGTGTGAATGGGGGGGGTGACACTCCTGCCAGCAAAGGGGTGTCACATTTGGTCGTTGGGGAGAAGTTATCCCCACGACCGTGTGAATGTGGTATGAATGGACAGTGACATAATTGGGGCCTTGGCGTGGCATTGCTGCTCCCAAGTCCTGCATGGTGGACTTCGGCTAATCCAATGTGATGTGGATGTGGTGTGTGTGAGCTAGAGACCACAGTGGTGTGCATGCGTGCATTCTCCTTTTGCCATGATGAATGTGTGTGTTTAACCTGCAAAGATGCGTTCCACGAGGCATCGCCTGACTGCTGTTCCCTCAGCAGACAGGGGAGCCTTGGGCAGGGGGGGAATGTCTGGTTCGGAGGTCAGGTCATCACGTATATCAATCTCCAGGCCCTTTCTCTCGGCAAAGTTGTGCAGCATGCAACATGCACCGATGATCTGGCACACAAAGTTTGGGGAATACAACAGGGTCCCCCCGGACTTATCCAGGCATCGGAAACGGGACTTCAGGATGTCAAATGTGCGTTCCACCACTGCACGGGTACGTATGTGTGCTTAATTGTAGTTTCTCTCTCCTCTGGTTTGGGGATCCTGGAATGGAGTCATGAGATGGGGCCCAAGTGCATATGCAGAGTCACCTGGAAGGGAAAAGATAGGAGGATGTTAGTCGTGCATGTGCCCCTCGTGATGTCTGCATCATGGGGTCGGACAGTCATGCCTGACTCCTATGTCACTCACCAACCAGCCAGCTGTCCCCATACACGTTTTGTTCCATTGGGATGGTGCTTTGACGGTATATGTAGCTGTCGTGGCTGGCCCCTGGGTGTTTGGCATGGACATGCCATATGAGGCCTTGGCCATCGACTATCACCGGTACATTGATGGAATGCCAGTGCTTCTGATTGCGGTATATGTGCTCTGTGGCACGGGGGGGCCGTAGTGCCACATGTGTGCAATTAATGGCCCCCACGGTGCGTGGGAATCCTGCAATTCTGACAAAATCCCACATTGCCTTATGCCGCAGGTGCTCCTGGGTGGGTCTGATGATGTGGTGGGACATGCGTCTGAGGATTGCGGGGACAACCTGGTGCACGCTTTCTGCTCATGCTGGTTTGTGACATCCCAGCCACAACTCCACTTGTACGCTGAAAAGATCCACTGGTGAGGAAATGCACTGTTGCCAGGACCTTGACCAGTGGCTGCACTGCATGTGAGCGGTGTGTCTGGGTGGTGATGTCATCATGCAGGGTTGTGGCTAATTTAAGGATGGCATCAATGTTCAATCTGAAGATACGATACACCTCCGAATCCCCCATGCCAAAGACGTTCATGCGCGTTCGGTATATCCTCTCCTGTGCCCTCCTCCTTCTACGCGCCTGGGCACACACTAGTAGTGCTATGACCATGCCTGCCCCTGGCATGTTGGCATACGGATGTGTTGTCCTGCAAGTGTGGTTGCTCAGCTCGTCCGTAACGGTGCTGCTAAAGCTGCTCTCCAGCTGACCTGCACACGTCTGGTGCAAAGTTACCCCTGCTTTATGAGGGGTAACTTTAGGCCGGACGTACAGCTTACGCGCATCGCGCGTAGCCTGCGTCGGGCGTACGTACGTTCTGGAATCGGCGTATCTCCCTCATTTGCATATTTGAATACAAAATCAATGTGAGCGCCAGATGCGCCCAGCGTAAATATGCGCCCACGCTACGCCGGCGTAGAAAAGTTACGTTGGTCGGAAGAAGCCTATTTTCAGGCGTATCTGGATCTGTGGGTATGGCGCATAGATACGCCGGCGTATATATACACTTACGCCGTGTATCTCGAGATAGGCCGGCGTAACTTCTTTGAGAATCTGGGCCATTGTTTTTTCACTTGGGAGATACTCTTTAGAATGAATGCTAATTCTATTAGTATGTCATGTTGATCTGAATATACATTCAGTTTAGCACCCATACAGTATATGATTTGTTTTGCATATGCAGGACTGTATAACCTGGAACACTTATGTTACATTTTAATTTCAATTTACATTTACATTTCACAGTGTATTTTATTTATATTACACGCAGCTTGGTACAGCTTGGTACATTTTACTATATATTTTTTGTATGCACACATAAATATGGGCATGTGTTAAGTGCTAGAGGGTTCTCTACTATTATTGTTTACCCTTTTCCACCTTTAATCTTGGTCTTATGCTTGCAAGACTAGCTGCTGCCACCCACTGTAGATAAACGATATACCAAAAAGTCAGTATGGCAGATTAAAGAAAAATGGAAGAACATATCACACAAAGTTCTGTCTTACATAGAAAAAGGTTATAGGCAAGGGTTACCCTGCCTATAGCAAAAAAAACTATGAAGTATACCAACAATTTGGGATACCCGCCAAAGACATTAGAGACAATAAGCTATATGTTCCCAAAATGTACAGTTTATAACTCAATTTAGCAAAGAGCTATTGAACAAAAGGATTGGTATCTCCTTCAAGACTGGGTCCAGTTTTACCAACCATGTTAATCATATTTAGAAAAACTCCAAATATTTATATAAAAAAATAGCACCCAGTAAAATTAGCACACATAAATCAAAATTCCAACTCATTTTCTATTTAGCAATTTAAACTAGAAACACTATGGTGCCCACAGACTTAGACATACAAAATAGACATACAAAGGGGTCAATTCACAAAGCTTTTTTTGCCGATACCGGTCGTTATGTAAACGATTTCACACGTTATTGAAGCAAGTCCAATTCACTAAACGATTTAACGCTTGTAAAAATCATCAAATAACGTTTCACTACACGGAACCGATATTTTTAGTTTTGAGTCGTTATTGAACGTATTGATCGTTGTTTTAACGACTCAAATCGTTAAATATGTACAGAAGTGCAATTCACAAAGGTTTTTTAGACAGTTAACGATCGCTAAGCAATCGTTAAATAAGCACCTCCCTGAGGGTGGCGTTATGACATTTCCCAGGCGATATTTCATTTGTTGAGAGGAATTTTTTGGCGGTTCAGGCTTGTAGTCAATTTTGTTAGGAGTTTTGTGCAAGATGGAACCATTTGGATGTGCTCTATTTGAACTGAAACTGATCCAGAGGCGAAGAAGGACACGTCAGAATGTCGTTCAGATAGAGAAACGTGTATTCCGTTCACGTACCTTTTTGGATCAATTTACTGAAACCCAGGTGATAGCCAAATTCAGATTATCCTCTCCCATGATACATTCCCTGTATGATGAAATACACTTGGCCCTAGAAACACGCACGCGGAGAAGTAATGCAGTACCAGGTCTTGTGCGTTTTTTGGCAGTACTTCATTTTTTAGGAAAGGCCTCATACCAACATGTCAGTGGTGAGATTGTTGGCATCTCACAACCCAGTTTTTCCCGCTGCTTGGTGGAGGTCCTGCAAGCACTGCGACAACTTGCTCCAAAATACATACACATGGGCAAGTCACGTGAAGAGCGGGATCAAATTAAACGTGGTTTTTTTGACCTAGCAGGAATGCCCAATGTCATTGGGGCAATAGACTGCACCCATGTGCCATTATGTCCCCCATCAGAACAGGAGCACATCTACCGAAACCGTAAGGCTTACCATTCACTCAACATCCAGGTGATCTGTGATTCAAACCTCATAATCCGTGATGTTGTCACCGGCTTTCCAGGATCCTGTCATGATGCCCATATATTGCGCCAATCGGGAATATATGATACTCTGGACAAGGACTTAGAAAATAATGGATGGCTGCTGGGTAAGTGTGCTCCACTGTTTATTTTATGGTGTGTTTTCCAGTTATAAATGCGTTTTTATTTTTTTATTCCATACTAGACTGACATTAGTGCTATATCAGTAACATGACAGCTCAACAGCTTTACATTAATCAGTATTTCAAAAACATGTAATAATAAACTCAGAATTTAAATGTCCAAAATACTTTCAAGTACTTTTTAGTTAGCTATCACCTGGTTCAAGGTCCACAAATCTTTCCTTTCTCATGTGAGGTGTATTGTTGTTCCACATGTTCCGTGTGCACTGAAAAGTAGTCACTACTTCAAGCTTGCTTAAGTGATGTATTACACTATCATATTAAGACATCACATGAGAGAGCTAGGAACTACTTATCAAAACACACATGACCAAGGTGTGCCAAAGAAGCCACCCACCAGAATTAAGTACAGTACCTATATGTAAATGATTGCAGCATAAGATGCAACAATTGTGTCAGTAGTTGATTTACTTGAATGTATAGTTAATATTTAAATCTGGGAGTTCAACACTATCCCATAGGTTAACCACCCAATATGCATAAAATCAAGCAGCACTACCAAGCACAACAATAACCCCCCCCCCCCCCCCATTGTGCATATGTATTGTACATGAAAGAGACATGTCCCTCTGGTCCTCCGTTATAGTCCCATATGAGGTCTGCACTATAGTATTGAAATATCTATGACAGGCAGACTTTTCCTCCAGCATGCTTTGTTTTAATAACATTCACATGCACTACAGTAATCATGGCCCACAACTGTGGTATGCTGTTGTGTTGTGAGTTAAGTACCATTAATGCTCAATCAAAAGTACAAGTCCAGAACCTTGCCTGCCAAATAATTTTAAAATGTGCTTTATTAGACGTATGTTATCCATATGTGACTAACATTGGAAAATTTTCTAAAATGACCACACAATTGGCCACTACATCATGTGATTTAGCATGATTTCTTCTATACTTACAAATAAACTTATATTGTTTTAAAATTTATAGGAGATGCTGGTTACCCCTGTCTACCATGGCTCTTAACACCTATCAACAGGCCATCCTCTCCTGCAGAAGCAGCTTACAATGTTGCTCATACCAAAACACGAGTGGTTATCGAAAGATGCTTTGGTGTCCTAAAGAGCCGTTTCCGTTGCATGTCCTTGTCTGGTGGATTCCTTCAGTATTCCCCCAGTAAGGTAGCTGATATGTTCCTAGCATGCAGCATTCTCCATAACATTGCAAGGCATGGAGGACTACAAGAGGAACTAGACACCACAGTGGAGGATGACATGCCCACAATTCCAGTGGAAAATGATCACAGGGGAAATGCAGCAAGAAGTAAACTGATTACAAACTATTTTTCAGGTAATAAACCACCGTAACATGTTTTTAATTTTCCAAACATCATCAGAAATGATCACAAACTTGCATTATTAAGTTGAAGAGACAGACATGCTGTAAAATGAATTATTTGGGCTGATCTTGTTTATCAATGTCAAATCTTAACCAATGATGTTTTTTTTATGATTTCAGGTTAACCCAACTATAAAAACTTTGGAGAAATAACATAAAATTAAGACAGGAGTACAAAAATTGCCAAAAAATGAATCTTTATTTTGTTTTTGTATTTTTACTTTGTTTTACTTCTTTTGCATTTATTTTTTATCTTGTAAAACATTCAACATTAACAGTTTCAAACATATAAAATAAAAGTTTCACTTAAAAGTCTTCTACAAAACAAAAGTGTGTTTGAATTCTTTATTGCAACAAGTGTAAGTGTGGGTTATACACGCAAAAATTCTGTTCATCTGCTAATAAGTACCAACATTTTTTTGACATTAGTGAGAAGCAATAAAATAGAAGACCGAACTGTGTGCCAAAGACAGTTGAAATGCTGCAGTTGCCTGAAACCTGTCCTTGCCAGAAAGATGGTGAATGAAATGAGTGCTGTTAACTGCGCTGTGTGGGAGAGGGGAGAAATGAAATAAAACTAAAATAAATACCACCAATTGGCGTAATGGCAGATGGCTATAGCCAACCTAAGGTAAGGAGAGTAAGTGACCTGTAAAGAAGCCGTTGATATGCAAACCAATAAATAACACAATAATTGAATCATAATATTATATTTTTGGTGTGATTTATTGTTTTGTATATCATCACCTTCATCACTGGTCACTTAACTCTACCTTTGGTTGCCTATAGTCATCTACCATTACCCCAAATGTTATATATATTTTAATTTCTCCTCTCCACCCCACACCGCAGTTACCATCACTCATTTCATTACTGAGAAACAATGCACGTTAGTTAAAATGTTAACTACTCCAGGCAGGGCATTTGAAAGATGGAAAAGCGGTCGTCTACAACTTGCAGAAACATTTTTAACCTCATTAGTCAGGAAATGATACCTACATTCCATACCAATAACATGTGGTTTCAAAAGTAACAGAAAATCAAATTACAGCCAACACAACATCAAAAATATATGGTTGGGCAAGATGGAGTATGGAACCATTTGGATGTTTTTTTTTTTAATATGAATTAAACTACTGGCGAAGAAGACGACGTCAGCAACTAAAATATGTATATTTTGTTTTAAACTTTACAGAAACACAGGTGATATCAAGATTGCAATTATCAGCTACTTTGCTTTATTCTTCATAGGAGAAAATACACATTACTTTTGAAAACCACACAGAGAAACATGGTCCTTGCTGTGACAACAACAATGGATGGCGCAGTTTAGTCACAGAGTACAGATACAAATCCAAGCACTTGAGTGAAAATATCAATAATTTACATCCACGTGGATAAAATATATAAAAAAAAAATTTAGAACCAATAGTGTGCCTTCCTGACGGAAGAAAAGCATGAAAAACCTGTCACATTTTCCAGATTTTCTGCTGTGACAAAGGGACAACTCTGTCTGTTTCAAATGCGTAGACGTGATGTTATGTGATGTATTCTCCTATTGAACGAATATGATTGATGCTTTTATGTAGTGCTGATGAATTATATCTCTACTCTGTAACTTCAACTCTAGTATTATTGATAGTTCACTTCTACTTTTCAACAATCCTACCACTTTTTTGCCTTACAACAAAAAAATGGTTCTGCTTTCGAACAAAAAATATACATGTTAAAACAAATATTTGACAATATTGTTGCACTTGCATTTCAACGTGTATATACCAACAATTCGGAAAACCGTAATGATAACAGTAATGAATACTAGA